>NW_027468609.1:16874438-16996938 GCF_046254945.1 Alosa pseudoharengus | reverse complement strand
ATTTCTGGACAGAGGGGATGGTCCAGTCCAGTTCCTGTCCGAATAAACGCTCAGACAGATGTTTCATTCACAACACTACAGAATTTCTTCAAACACACACGCACATGTGCACAAACACAGACACACACATACACAGGGACACAAACACACCCAACGGATGGACAAAAAGGCATGGTTTGTTGTCATGACAACCTCCTCCAGCTTCTACAACCATGTCAGTGCAGTTGACACACCCTGATCCTCTGTCAGTAAGACAAGCTGGTCCCAACCAATTTCTGTTTCTAGGTGGGGCTTTTTACTCCCCCTCTTTTCTCTCTCTCTCTCTCTCTCTCTCTCTCTCTCTCTCTCTCTCTCTCTCTCTCTCTCTCTCTCTCTCTCTCTCTCTCTCTCTCTCTCTCTCTCTCTCTCTCTCTCTCTCTCTCTCTCTCTCTCTCTCTCTCTCTCTCTCTCTCTCTCTCTCTCTCTCTCTCTCTCTCTCTCTCTCTCTCTCTCTCTCACACACACACACACACACACACACACACACACGTCCCCAGTCTACCACCTCAGTTCCATTGTGTGCCCTGTCTCCCCTGGTTAAACCTTTGCCACACTTTGTGTCAATATTTAATGTCAACTTAGGCACACACCAGCAAGCCTTTCAGTTGAGAAAGAGGCAAACATGCCTTGTCATTGCCCCCACACAAGACTACACAAAACAAAACAATCTATAGTACACAAAACTGAGAGGACTTCATGCATAAACCTATACTATAATATGCTCCTATTTTGATATACCATAACACTTCAAATTTATGTGCCATAAGCCGTTATTTACAAAACACCGACCTCAATAAACAAAAACAAGTCCAGTTGAGACATTATCCATCACTAGGTCAATACGTACTTATATTATTTGACATCACCACTACAAAGACTCAATTTGGCCTATACTAAATGAAGCATGTAAAGGCCTAAAATCAAAACAATTCACATAGCCTAGATCAGAACGGTAGAGTATATAGGTCACTTCTGTCTGTCTGTCTAGTGCAGGTGCCATTTGACCTGCCAAAGCTGGAGAAGAGGGACGGAGAGGGAATTACCTGGGAAGGAATGTGGGTTTGGCGAGCCTCGTTTCAGGCACTTGGAACACAGGACATGCACCGAGTAGTGAAGGCCTGGCCACTCCAGCAGAAGGACATTCAACTCTTCCACCAGGGGGGTGACGGCCTGCCAAGCTGTCCAGATATTTGGCAAAGACGCGTAGCTGGCTATGGACAGCACTTCGGCCTGCAGCCGCGTGCGGGAGGGCCGGTAGCTGACCACCACGGGCACCTTGCCGCGGTAGGCGAAGATCTGGTGGCGGCTGTCGGAGCGCTGCACCACGTGCGCGTTGATCTGGGCGCTGTAGCGCGCGAACAGACCCGGCGGGAACAGGAAGGGGAAACTGTACTCGATCTGCAGCTGCTCCACGGAGAAGAGCTGGCTGGACACGGGCGCCGCCCCGCCTGCCGCCCCCGACGTCCCGCTCACCCACCAGTCCTGGCCGTGCGGCTCCTCGTTGCTCACGTGACTGGGGAACTTGTACCAGACGGTGGCGCCGTTGAGCGGCTTGGTGCGCGGCTTGTTGATGCAGTAGCAGACGCCCATCTTCTCCAGCAGCTCCATGATGAGCGACAGGTCCTGCTGCGTCTGGACGAGAGGCTGCAACAGCAGCCGGATGACGTTGGACGGCAGCAGGCCGTTTTGCAGGAAGCCCTCGGCCAGGTGCTTCATCTGCGCGGCGCGCACGCGGTCCTCCCCGTCCGTCTCGGCCAGCAGGCGGTCCAGCATGACGTCGGCGTCGCGCTGGAAGAAGACGTTGAGGATGGCGATGAAGCGCGGCAGGTTGTGGAAGACGTACTCCTTGAGCGTGAGGCTGTCCTCGAAGTAGAGCAGCTTCCCGGACTCGTGCAGGTAGGAGAGCGCGCTCTGCAGACGGTCCTCGGTCAGCCCCGCCTGGAGGCCCAGGCGCGCCGAGTCCCACCAGGAGAGCCAGAGGTCCTGCGGCTTGACGTGGAGCTCCTCCAGCATCTGCCAGGACTTGGGCAGCACGCGGTGGAGGTTGGGGAAGATATCCCGGTGGTCGGCGACCGACATCAGCTTCTCCTTGAGCCGATCGACGTTGCGCCGCTCCTCACCAGCGCAGCTCACGCGCAGCACCGGCGACAGGATCTGCAGCCGGTGGTTGAGCAGGTACTGCAGCTGGGCCTTTTTGCGCCGCAGGTTCTTGTCGGACACGCCGTAGAAGAGCACGTGCGGGCTGGACGTCCGCACGTCGAAGCCCAGCGCCAGCGCCTCGTCCACCTGCTCGGCCATGCTCCGCAGGCAGTCGGTGGCGCGCCGCTCCTGCAGCGAGATCTGCCGGTGGATGTCCAGGCACTTCTCCTCCAGCTCCACCTCCTCGCACAGGTCCATGTGCGTGCCCACCATCAGCACCACCGCGTGGGGCACCTTGGCACTCAGCAGGTGGAGGAAGTAGCCCACGTGGTCTTTGAAGCTCCGGGGGGAATACGTTTTCAGATTCACCACCAGGATGTAGAGGGCCCCCGGGGAGAGGAAGAAGGGCTTGATCAGGTCATAGTTCTGCATCCCTGACAGATCGTAAACTATAAACGTGAGACTTCTGGCGATGTCCGCCACCCAGTTCGTCACGTCGATGCCATTGTTTCCCGCCTGGGTCTTTGCGTCCTGTGCTTTGTTGACAACACACTGCCTAAGGCAGGTTTTCCCCGCATTCTTCTGCCCCATTAACACCAGCTTTAATCTGGGCTTCACTGCAGGCTGAGAGTTGGCCAGCTCTTTCTGATAGGCTGCTATGTAAGGGATACCTTTCATGCAGACCTCATAGGGAGGCTGAATGAGAGGATTATCCTTCACCTTCCAAATGTTCACTTTGGCGAGCTTTCCAAAGTTGTCCGGAAGAATGGCAATTTGGTTACCCTGTAAAACGAGCTCCTCGAGTCTCTCCAGATCCACAATTGAGTCTGGAAGATAGGTGATTTTGTTATTGTCCAGCCACAAGTTGGCCAACTTGATCAGCTGGCCAAGCTCCTCTGGGAGAAATGTCAGTCTGTTTCTGCTCAAATACAACTCCTCCAGAGCACGGATTCGGAGGATGACTTGGGGGAAATCCTCAAACAGGTTCGAGGAGAGATTAAGCATTTTCAGCTTTTGCAGCTTCCCAAAAGACTGGGGCAGAGTTGCCAGCACGTTGCCATCCAGCATTAGGCTCTCCAGGTTTTGCAGGTCACAGAAAGTCTCTGGCAAAGATGATATTAGCGTGTTGCTAAGCCACATGATTTTGATAGACTCCAGCATCATAATGTTATTGGGGAGACACTCAAATTTATTCCCAGAGCAGTCTAGTTCCTCCAGGTCACTTAAAGCCAGGATTTCTAGAGGAAAATGGTGTAGCTTGTTGTGATCCGCATCCAGTGTGCGGAGCTTCCTGAGCTGGGAGAAGGACCTGGGAAAATCATGGAGCTCATTGAAACTGATATCCAGCTCCTCCAAGCACTGTAGAGCTCCAATTCCCGAGGGCAGATACTGAATCTTGTTGTGGCTAATGCAAAGCTTTTTCAAGCCCTTCAGCAGCACAATATCTTCCGAAAAATGACTCAGGCAATTATGGCTAATATCCAGCTCTACCAACTGACTGAGCAAAAACACGGCCTGGGGAACAGTGGCAAACTTGTTTCTGCGAAGGATAAGTATACGCAGTTTCGTCAACGTTGATCCCAACCCCTCAGGGAGTTCCTGAAGGCAGTTGTTACCCACGTTCAGAACCTCGATGTCCTTGATGTTTTCGGGAAGAGTAATTTTTTGGCTATTTTTAGTGCTGAGGGTAAGCTGGCGCAGGTCACTCCTCAGCTTTCTGGAGCGCAAAGCTGCATCTCTCCATAACCTGGCTGTCTTTAGATTGTTCTCCTTTTCAGCCATGGTACTGCAGCTAGACCCCTCCTCCTTGTTTTCATTGAGGGCAATCATCATTTATCCTGGCAACATGGTGATAGCTCCGCATGCTTCATCGATTCCCATGCACTGTGCGGAAGTCCTCACGGGTTCGACGTTCCGTGGAAATGTAACAACAACACAATCAAATACATCCTGAGCGCAAAATCCATCGAGCTTTTCAATCGCTTGCAGGCGCCCTAGACGATACAGCGGTGTTTCGTGCATCTTCAAGCGCTGCGCCATCGAATAGTACCGGACACATGAAACCCACCGCGAATTCAAAGGTAAACCGGGTCCAGTTTGGAAGGCAGGCAGTTCGCCTGGCACCGCCAGTGCGTGCTCCGGTACCACCGCATTCAAGCCCGTGCCGACATTTAGTAGGCAAATAGATTCGATTTAAATCACTAACCGCACGGCGCCTCGTCTCTGTCCGCTTGTACCTCCTCCTCCTGCGTGTATGAGTGTGTGTGTGTTCTCACCGACTGCAGTTACTCAGAGGAAAACACCAGCACCGCCTATTATACTGCGTCAGAATGCAGAGCCCACCTTCCCGGAGAAGGAAACGCTCATAGTCAAGAAGCGGGCAGAATAAAGTGTAAGGTGAACCTAGCCTACTGAATAAAAATGGCAAGGCATCACATTTCATATTTATATAGGCCTAAATCGTTTACTTTTTTATCGTTGGCTTTAAATATTTTCACAGATAATTGGTAAATTAATAGCCTAACTTTTAACAATCTCATTGTTCTTCAGCATATTAATAATTTCGCAAGATGTTTTCATGGTTGTAGAGTTCAAAAGTAAATTAGATTAGCCTATAAACTATAACGACACTAATTTGGTCGATTTGTAAACTAGATCATGCTGAAATAGAAATATATTCATACATGCTATTACATTTTCATTCATTTACAACAACGTAATATGCACTGCAAAGGGAGCTGGCATTTAACTGGATAAAAATAAGACAATTAACGATTTTAAAAAGTCTACAAATAGCAGCAAAGATTTAATCTGCAACAGAAAATTACTGTTATACTTGGGTCTGCCTCCCCCTGTCGGCTATTTTATGCACGAATACAATAAGTAGTTGTTCTTGAGATGCATAGAACGAGTTTAACTCGCACTTGCACAAAAAGTTATGTTGGTTTGTTTTTCCAACACAGGCTATCAGTGGTCCTATAAGAGGTTGTCTGAACCATACCACCAGAGTAGTTTAGTGTCAAACCTAAATGATGTCAAAGTAGTAGGCTAGTAATAGATGTAATATAACAGGGGTGGGATGTTTTTTTTTTTTTAAAGATTTGATAAAGATGCCCAGGGGCCAATGGTCCCCTCTGATTTGTCTTAAACAATATGTCACATACAAATGTTCTATAACAATTTTATTTTCACTGTCACAATGATATATATTTTTTAAATGCCAATGTAACCAAATCTAAACTGCTGAGGCATGAACAAATCTGCTGCTCTGCCTTTCTTTCATATCTGGAGTCAAATAACATAGTACAACCTGTATGGAATACCTTAAACTTGATAAAAAAAATCTTAACCTCGTGTTCATTTTAAACATGACTTACTATCAGTAATGCAAAGCCTGATAACATTTAAATTTAAACCATGACTCTTGCTCTTGTGTTTCACAAGATCATTCAGAAAGTAGGCTAATATTTTGTGCACATCTGCAGGTACATAACACCAGCAGTTATAGGCAAAACTTATTCAAAAGATTAGTACAATAAGTGCCATAAGTGCAAGAGCATATTTTTCAGATTGTCCAAGAAACAGGTTACTTACTGACACTAATGAGAAGGGTGATACTAAAATACATTGTAAAACCGAAGTTGCAGGCCGTATTAAATCTGACCGCGGGCCAGACATGCCTGTAATAGAAGAACCCTATGGCTTCATTGTTCATTCTAAAACAGCTGAATGAACATCCTCCAAGACTGGTGATTCCATAATTTTTGCCAGGGCAGGGGTTGTAGAAAATGAAACAAACCTACAGAGCTAATCTATTATGAGATTTACCACTTACTCTGAATAACGCCTGTCACCTAATCATGAACTCAGAATGCCCCCCAGGAGAGCTTCACAGACCAGTTTAGCATCCTCATATTGTCTACAAAAAAGGTACCACACTACTAAGAGATTGTTTGAGCATTGTTAGAATAACCCATGTTGGTCACACATGATATGCAGTTGTATTATAGTTTAAGCAGCTAATGTTGGAATGTATTTTGGTGATTGAATTTGAGGTTATGTTTGAATATTGCACTATGGTCTCTATGTCATGGTTGTGATTGAGTGAAGAACTCTAGTTTCAATATGTGAAGTTGTCCTTTGTCTATGTAATCTTTTATATGGGTGATGGGCTGCTTTAAAATCCAATGGAAATGACCATGATGCATCAGTATTTAGGCAATGGTTCTCTTAATGCATTTATTTATACATTGTTCCTGGTTTGGTTCTTTTCTCTGGGCGATTAGGCTTCTAGCTTCGCTTAGAGCCCGCATCAATGAGGCATACGCACTGGCAAGTGAAGCCTGTTTGTATTTTGTGCTGTCTGGTTTGGTTTGTTGCCGGTATTTGTTGGTAGAGGACCCATCATGAGTGTGGAGGAGGGTGAGTCTGGGACGCCAGACACCACTGTTGAGCCTTCTGGAGGTGTCGTGGGCCCAATTCAATAAAACATCTATGAAGGAAGATGCCTGCTTGATAACCCCAGTGAAATGCTCTTGAAGGCTGTTCGGTTGGTGTTTTTGTTAATGATTTGTTAATGATTTTGGTTTTGATGGTAAATAGGCCTGGTTGTAGATTGGCCGCTGTGTGTACCCTATAGCACGAGGAATTTAACGTCTCTTCGGTGTATATTTGAAATACCCATTAAATACCCAACGAAAAATAGTTCATGAAATACCCATGAAAAAAATTCAGCACAATTTATAAACGAAATCATGCAATTAACGGGCAATGTATTTATTGAAGAGGCAAGACAGATCAACAGAAAAGCATTTGTGTAATCCATCTTATCTGTGCAAAACATTATATGAATCGCAATATTTATCTTTTCCATCGACATAAGAGTGTCATGGCAAAGAAAGACGACAGAAGACATGAATCTGAGCGGTCACCGCTCAGGCCCAGACGAGCACAAAATGTGGTACACAAGTGTACACAACTGTAGGACCACAGTTCAAAAGATTGCAGCCCCCTTGGAATGCCTGGAAACTCATCACGAATGTCAGTCCTCATGTTTTTTCAAGGCACCGCATGAAAGGGATGATGAAAAGGATGGAATAGAAAGCTCTATTGGGACAGATATATTGATACATGTGCTAGAGAGGAAGAGCAGAGAGCAGCTGTTCCTGATTGAGTCCATGCTGTGAGGGGCAGGTGAATTATCCTGAGCCCTCATCTGCATCTCAGATGCAAGCATTTTATTCTCCTACTTCATTTTCTCAGTAGTGGGATTTTATTTCTTTGATGTCACAATCAGTACAATAGGGAAAATAATGGATTCCATGTTTGTGAGCTCACAATCTGCACTAGAGAAGTGACTGTGATGTCACAATTGATGTGCTGACAAACCGTAATGGATTCCAATTCTATGACATCACAATGAGAACCCTGTGAAGGCAGTGACTCCGTGATCTCTGAGTGAGGATCTCTCCGAGGCCCTGTCCTGTCCTGGCGGGTCTAGTGTCGGCCCTTGGGGTTGTGTGGGGGTGGCGCACCCTCAGGCGGAGCAGAGCTGGGCACACCCTGGAGCTGGCCTTCGTGCAAGTGCTCGTTGACGCGCAGCTGGCAGCCATCCTGCAGCATGCGCAGGGCGATGCGTGCAATGTTGCGCGCGTCGTCCAGACCACAGTGGGGCCGCCCCTCGTACTGCAACCCCAGCTTCTCCAGCATGCTGCTCAGCTTGGTATTGGTGCGAGGAACCTGCAAGAGCAGAACACCAGTTGTTATGGTTATTATGTCCACCAAGGATATTATGTTTTTACCCATGCCTGTTGATTCATTAGTTTTTTTTAGCAGGATTACATTTTAAAAAGTTTGGGCTCAATTTTCATGTAACTTGGTGGAAATGTCCTACATGGGCCAAGGACGAAACTATTATACTTTGAAGCATCTTTGACATGGCTGAATCTTTGCAGTTCTCTTGAACTGATAAGTTACCAAAAGGAAACAGGAAGATGGCAACTAATGTGAGGAATCTCATAAATATTTCTTTGCAATATCCAGGACAAAAAAAATAAGTCTCCAAGCTATATTTGGCTCACTGTTGATAAAAAAAAATGACTGTGTAATTGTATCGTAATAAAACCTGACAAACCGCTATTCACTATTCAAAACAATTGTTCACCTAGCAAACCAACCAACCAACTAACCAACCAACTAACTAAACAACCAAGCTCACTGATGGAGGAAGCACTTGGCATAGGTCTCTATTGAGTGCCATACTTGTTATGGTTATGTTCACAAAGTAGGTTCCCAAAGTAGGGGTCCGGGCCCACCCTGGGATCACAAAACAGCAAGTGGGGGATTTTTTTTTATTTTAAATGATCAGAAATATCATATTTTAGGCATATTTGTAACAAAGGATAAAAATAGTAGTTACATTTAAAATAAAAGCCTTTCGATTTTCTTTGCCCCTTCTGACCTCTGATGTGATTACGACTGATCAACAACATTAGCGCCCGCCGATTTGGCCGATACCCCATGCTGATACCAATATTTTTTTCTTTGTTTGTTTACTGGGTTTTGTTGTTGGTTATAGCCTTTAGTAGAGTAGAAAAAAAATAAAATCATAGCAGAAAACAGGCCGATATTGGCCAATATATCGGTGCATCCCTCGTTAGACAGATATTTACTTTATACCCAGAAAACTAACATTTCATGACCATAGTGTAGTGATAGTTTGGTACTTCAGCGGTCACTCCCCTCTCCTTCTCTTTTGTGTGTGATGTTTTTATATGTTTGGTTTTTGGCTTGGCTGTTTCTTCTCTTGTCTTTTTTTCCCCCAGTGTGTGTTTGTTAGTGGTGTCAACTGCTGTGTTCAGTATAACAATGTCCTCAGAAATGCACATCATATCATGCAGAAATGTACATAATTTTTGTTTATATAATGACAGTTACAATTTCATAATTACAATCATACCTTGTAAAAGTTCCCATAGGATTTTCTGATATTGATCCACTTCCTGGCAAAGGGTGGATATCGGAGTCCACTAATTCTGCACTGAATGTTGAGGAACTTGCTCATGTCCCAAGACCTGGGGAAAAAAAATGCAATCTCAGGATGCATAATTCCCATCAGACGTCAGACTCATTCAAATCAAGTTATCAAATATACACTGTATATTACATGAAAATATATATAAAAATGTTAAGAAGATGGAAAGAGAGCTTTTCCATCCACACCGCATAATTGATTACTAAAAAAGTTGTTGATTAATGAAATAGTTGACAACTTGATTAAAACCCCCCTTGGTAAGATTAGCTATATTTCCCCCCTCTGCTGGAGAAGTTGTGCATTATGCAATTTCAAATTGTGGAAAAAAGTAACGATAAAAGCACATGGATTTGTATAAGTAAGTATATATACTCTTTTGATCCCGTGAGGGAAATTTGGTCTCTGCATTTATCCCAATCCGTGAATTAGTGAAACACACTCAGTACACAGTGAACACACAGTGAGGTGAAGCACACACTAATCCCGGCACAGTGAGCTGCCTGCAACAACAGCGGTGCTCGGGGAGCAGTGAGGGGTTAGGTGCCTTGCTCAAGGGCAGTTCAGCCGTGCCTACTGGTCGGGGTTCAAACCGGCAACCCTCCGGTTACAAGTCCGAAGCACTAACCAGTAGGCCACGGCTGCCCCGACAGGAGACCGCGTGACAACGAAGCATCAAGCCGGACTCGAACCGGCGAAGCTACTGGCAGAATTCTTCATGTGCTCAGCAGAGCAACGCCCTCTCAATAGTGCTAAGGAGGGGATGATGTTTACAGCTAGCGAAGCGGTTAGCATAAGTTCAGCAGAATAATGTGGATGTAACAAGGTAAGAAACACGATTTAAAACACGTTTCTTGTTTCTCACTTCTCTTACCGGGACGGTAGTCCCAATGTTGCAAGGTTGGTTTTCCACATGGAGACGCTAGGGGGAGCAGGGAAAGTCACCATTTTCACCGGAACAGGTCACTAAACAGGTTTATTAAGTTGAAATATTTGCCAAGTTCCCCTTTAATTGTTGCTGCCCTTCTATACTGAATAATCTGATGGTAGACTGTAGCATTTTGATTAGATTTCACACACGGGCAAACCTCCTGCTGTAAACCACAGGGGTGATCTACCAGGGGAGGTTACCGATTTATCCAGATAAATTGGCTAGTATTCAAACACCTTCATTATCACGTAAACTGTTTGTGTGGCCCTGGTAAACTCCATGACATCCATGGAGTTTAAGCTAAGCGGCTAGCTGGCGAGCTCTGCAAAATGGACACCTTTTTGAAAGTAGAGCCAAAGGGATGGATATTTTTCAAGTTTTGGACGAGTACAATAAGGTAAATGGACTTGACTGGTCTGGTTCTGTGAAAGTGTGTTCAGACCGGGCCGTGGCTATGACTGGGAATAACAGTGGAATAACAGCTTTCATGAAGCAGAAAAGCCCCAAATGCATTTTTTACACACTGTATGCTCCATGGCTAAACAGATAGAGGATGAGCTGAATTTATTTTTACATTTGACGTAGTATCATTGATGGGTTTAATTAGACATTTTGCAAAAGGGGGACCTTGGCCAGAACCTAGAGGAATTTGGGGGGCCTCAATATAGTACATGTGATTTCTACAAGATGTGTTATTAATCGTCTACCAGTGCTTACCTGTCTATTGGACTGTGTAGGACATCTGTTAGGTGAGTGTCTGGGCTTATCCGTCTGTCAGTAGTGTGTATCTGTATTTGGTGAGTGTCTGTGCTTATCCATCTGTCAGTAATGTGTATCTGTATTTGGGGAGTGCCTGTGCTTATCCGTCTGTCAGTAGTGTGTATCTGTATTTGGTGTGTGTCAGTGCTGTCAGTAGTGTGTATCTGTATTTGGTCTGTGTCAGTGCTGTCAGTAGTGTGTATCTGTATTTGGTGAGTGCCTGTGCTGTCAGTAATGTTTATCTGTATTTGGTGTGTGTCAGTGCTGTCAGTAGTGTGTATCTATATTTGGTGCGTGCCTGTGCTGTCAGTAATGTTTATCTGTATTTGGTGTGTGTCAGTGCTTACCCGTCTGTCAGTAGTGTGTATCTGTATTTGGTGCCGAGCTCTTTCTCCTGCAGCCAGCTGACCACTCGCCGGAGCACCGAGGGGAAGGTGTCTGCGTCATCCACCATTTTCTAAAGTTAATTATATAAATAATGTTTGGTTAAAAATTGGACTCTTACTAAAACAAAATAATTATTTGAATTGTAGAATTCAACTGTTACTAAGCAATTGACCATTAATTGTCTTGTCTTTGAAACATGTGTAGTGACGAGTGGACATGTACATACTCTTCAGGATTTAAGTACAGTTGGTGTTGTTTAGCTAATGCTTTTATCCAAAGTGATATGATTTAGGTGGCAACACTATTGCAGCACACCCTTTACACATTTGAACACATGAACACGTTTTAATCATTATAGCTTAAATACCAACTCTGCTCCAGCCTGTCTCCAGAGTTCTGATGCTGCACATTATACAACAGTAGAACATGTTTTCAACTGATTGTGACCCAGGGACTTTCTAAGGACTTTCTAACAAAGGAAGCAACCTGAGGACCACCACTGAATAACAAATAGTGAGTGTCACCCTGAATCTACATTATAAATGCATGGTCAGGGACCACCAGCAATACCCTCATTGGCCACCAGGAGGCCACAGAGCAGTGGTTGAAAACCCCTGCACTAGCACAGAACACTAGTGTCGCCTACCTAAACTCCGCAAGAGAGCAGACTTCACCTGACCAGGCAGGCGCATGCCTCACCTGTGTGATCCCAGTCAGCTGAACGCAGAAATCCGACAGCTTGGGGTTGACCTCTGGCCTCACATACTCCTGAAAGGTGTCGACCTGAAACAGAACGACCGGGCGCTTCAAACCACCGCTCACCAAACGGGCACAAAACCCGAATCTCAGCTAACGCAGCTATTACTGCAGTTTCTTCCACTTGTTGGAGGATATGCCTCACAGCAACATTAGAATGTATGAGGGCATTTCACACATCATATATATTATCCATACTCTACATCAACATGCCAATAAACAAAAACAACAGACAGACCAATAGAGAGATAAATAAGGAAATATTTATGCATGGAACTGACACTGGCATGTTCCGTCACCCACTCACAATCTCCAGTGTGTGTGTGTCGATGAGGACGATGGGGAACTCGATGATCTCGTGCTCGAAGTCCAGAGGGTTGCTCTCTTCACAAGTGGCCTCAAAGTCGACCACACAGATGAAGTCGTAGAACGTGCCGGTCTTCTCTGCCTCTGCTGTCGAGAGCGTCAATTTTTGCTTCTTGTAGTAGCTCTTCAAACGTTTCTTCAGAACGTCTTTCACACCTCTAAAACACACACACACACATACACACACACACACACACATAGAGAGAGAGAGAGAGGATTGGAAAGTGCCATCAGGTAAGCTGTGCTGCAGCTGTAGGTCTCCACTCTCATGCTTAAAACGATGTGTACCAGCACTAAATTAATAAAATTACACACTTCAGAGATTGCAATGCTTAAGGTATTTTGCAGACACTTTTACCCAAGGTGATTTACAACAACTTTCAATATTGTTGTACAATATCTAGAGATGCACCGATATGGAATTTTAGGGCCGATAACGATAACCGATATTTATTGGTTTGTTGTGGCCGATACCGATACGATATCCGATAATATTACTCTTGAAAAAAATTGTGAAAAGTGATTTGGGGAAAGCATTTAATAAGCATAATTTTATTGCAGTAATTTTACCTACCACTAAATGATGGACAGAACTCATAATAGTCCTCAATAGTACAGCAGTCAAAAACATAACAGTAGCCTAGCCCTACAGTATGTGTGGCTCCTTTAAGTGAACCTGACGTCAGTGAAATCTGAGTGAGTGGCTAGAGAGTTTGAATCGTTTTCATTTAGGACTAAACGCTCATAAACGGCTCAGTTTGGAATAAGCTACAGTATAGCGACCAAATCAGTGTTTGTGAGGGAAACTTGAAACCTGAATAAAACTCCTCAGACTGTATCTTATGCTTATGTCCGTCTACTCTGTTGCGCAGAACATGCTGCAGCAGAAATGAAAGGAGTTAGCCCTGAAGGTTTTAATAACTTATTATGATGACCTGTCTGGAACTGAAGCACGAATGGTTAGCATATTTCTAGGTAATAATACAAAACCCAAGCTAAAGAAATGCAAATATAATACTAAAACACAACTTAGAACTAGGCCTACTTATGTACTCGTCCCACTAACGAGTTTGTTTATTTGTTTCCCCGACCAGTGCGGTAAAGTGCAAACACACCAGCACAAGACGGCTCTAGATAGGGCTGAGCTCCGCTCTGTTAAGGTTAAATGGCAGATCGATCATTCACGAGAGGATTTTGAGATGCACAGATTCCCAAATGAACGCATATCCACAGATTTGGTTAGAGTGGTGAAATACATTCACACCGCTGACATTATATTGAGGAAAAAGTATAGCCAACCAAGCTCAAGTAGCTCAGTGTAGCCAGACGGACCTTAACGTAGGCCTAAATGAGGACTTTAAAAAATATCGGCGCAAATCGGCCAGAATTCTGTTATCGGACCGATAATAATATTTTCATTTTTTCACTTGTCGGCTAATAATATATCGGCCGCCGATATATTGTGCATCCCTAACAATATCCCAGCACAAAAAGTAAAAATGTGTGTCAAATATTTACACAAGTCTCTTATGCATCTAATCCATCATAATGCTGGTGGGAACACTCACGGTTGAGAAACATTTGAGTACATATCTTACAGAACCATGCATCAAAAGGGTGTCAGACTCATATTAGGCAGAGAGCTGGATTTGTTGGAATGAGACCCAGAGGGAGCCATCCTTGTCGTGGTCATTGTCACAGACATTATCATTATTTTTCTGCATGGGTATCAGATTGCTGTTTGATGATATCTTCCTTGACTACAGCCACTTACAGTATGAGCAAACAAGGCCATAGGTTTATAATTTACAGTCATATACTGCCTATTCTTTTTTCAAAGATACTACCTTCCATTAGCCTGACGAGCCAGACCCATATCAAGATGTAGGGTCTGGTAACTCACCATTGGCAGTGCTCAATCCGAGGGACGGGATAAACAGTTGTCTTTCAATGTCCCTCTGCACGCAATAGGATAGCGCTACAACTCATGAGTCCCATATGTTTTCCCACCAGCGGAGCTAGTTGGTTGGTTGATCAAACTTTTGCCAACTTAAAAAAATGCTTAACGACTCACAATTCAAAGACCACTGTTCACCAGCAGCAGCATCCATCTTCTTTGTTTTCAAGTAGCAGGGAATTCACGCTGAACCATCGCAACTCTGCCGTCATTATGTTAAGTTCATGGTGTAGTCTATGTGATATGCATGACTACGCAGTATAGCCATTCATGATATACGTTGTCAAATATTGAAGTTGTGGGAACTGGGGAGTTTACATAGCTTAAGCTGTATGTTTCTTTCGTCCCCCATGCTGTTTCATTTGTCTCAGCCTGGAGGGACCAATGAAATAAAAAGCATGTTCGACTTCTGCTTAATTAACTCCTGAACGGTTTTGTTCAGAGCTGACAATGCAACTGTATTTGACAGAGGACAGATGTAGGCTAATAGTGACAAAATATCAGGTGTCAGTGTTTTACGATGTCTTTGTAAATTATGTTTAATTAAAAAGTGTTTCATTCGTCAAAGTTTTCCCCACCACTTAAAAAGCATCACCATCTCAGTATACCCACTTAAAATAGGCAAGGATACGTATTACATTTGATCACAGTATACCCACTACAGCTAACTACTACATCACAGTATATCCACTACAGCTAACAAGACTACAGCACTGGTTAAGCCCGTCCACCGACTGTATACACAATGTGATTGCCCTGACTGAAGTTTGGTTTTTCCAGCTCGCAAGCCAATGGAGAGTTGCTAGACCCTGGCTGCAAATTACATTTGCTGCCGCTAGGGTGCGTCTAGATTTCTAGGCTAACCTTCCATGTCAGTCTTTTTCACCAGCATAGAGAGTATATGGCCATACAAACATAATGTAAGTCTTCCTTCCTGAGGATGGTTTATAGTGTTACGGTTAATTGATTTATAATATCATAGAAATATGGATTACTAGGCTACACATAGTTGATGACAACTGGATGCAAATAATTTTTTAGAAAATGTCATTATCCCTTCCTATCCAAAACATCTTTGTGGCTGTGTAGAGGGGAAGAATTTGATTAGGAGACAGTCTGATTCATATATCTGATTACCCATAATCTTGACAGCCCCATATCTGGTCATAACCCTTTCACAAACAGCCTACTATGGCTTGAAGTGATCAATCTAGACAAGCACGTTCCAGATGTACATACAGCGGGGAAAATAAGTATTGAACACGTCAATATTTTTTTCAGTAAGTATACTTCCAGTGAGGCTATTCGCATGAAATTTTCACTGGACATTAGTATTAACTTAGGTAATCCACACATATATAAAAACCCAAACATTAATGTCTAAAAGTAGAGTTATGAGTAAAAAAGTGGAATGGCACAGGGAAAAAGTATTGAACACGCTAAGAAAAAGCAGTACTCAAAGGCAAGAAATGGCAAGGAACAAACTGGAATCTATAAGTAGTTAGAGAAATTATCCCTCCTATCTGTGCAAATTGATATAAGCTGGGTTAGTACATACTGGTGGGCTATAAAAAGGTTTTTTGTTACCAAGGTGTCAAACAAGAAACATTTCATAATGGGTAAAAGCAAAGAGCTCTCCCAAGACCTTTGCAACCTTATTGTTGCAAAACATATCAATGGAACTGGTTACAGATGCACATCAAAACCTCCGAAGCATCCAGCAAGCAGTATTGGAGCCATTATCTGCAAGTGGAAGGAACATCACTGCATCATCACTGGCCATGCACAGGCTCTCCTTGCAAGATTTCTGACCAGGAAGTCAGAAGGATAGTCAGAAGAGTAGCCCAAGAGCCAAGGACCACTCGGAGAAAGTTCCAGAAAGACTTGGTACAGTTGTTACAGAGAAAATCATAGGTAATGCACTCCACTGCCATGGCCTCTATGCACGCTCATCCCGCATGACTCTATTGCTGAAGAAAAACATGTCAAAGCTCGTTAAAGGTTTGCTACACAACATTTGGACAATCCTATGAAATACTGAGAGAATGTATTCTGGTCAGGCGAGAGCAAAATTGAACTTTTTGGATGTCATACTACACACCATATTTGGGGGAGAAATGGCACTGTGCATCACCCTAAAAATACCCTACCAACAGTGAGGTTTGGAGGTGGTGGCATCATGGTGTGGGGTTGTTTTTCATCTCATGATACTAGCAGACTTCATACAGTTGAAGGAATGATGAATTGAGTCATTTTGGTCTGGGAGAATCTTGACCATCGACCAGGATGATGAGGATGAGACATGGCTAGACCTTCCAGCAGGACAATGATCCAAACCATTCAGCAAAGGAAACTCTCAATTGGTTTCAGAGAAAGGAAATCAAGGCCCTGACTTCAATCCAATTGAACAGTTTTGGAAGTTAACTAAAGATCAGGATTCACAAGAGGGACCCCTGGAATCTTCAATATTAAAGGACTATCTGTTGAAAAGAATGGGCCAAAATCACACCAGAATACTGTAACTGGTTAGTTTCGTCATACGGGAAATGCCTTGAAGCTGTCATTACGAATAAAGGCTTTTCCACAAGAAATTTCAGCAGGCGTGTTCAATACTTTTTTCCTGTGTCATTCCACTTTATTACACATAACTCTACCTATGGACTTTAATGTTTGGATTTTTTTATATGGGTGGATTATCTGAGTTAATACTAATGTCTGGTGAAAAATTCATGCAAGTAGCCTCATTGGAAGTATACTTACTGAAAAAAATGTTGACGTGTTCAATACTTATTTTCCCCGCTGTAGAGATGTAAAGTTAGACGAAATTTCAAAAGGCTGCTAATATGAGTGTTGTTATGTATAAGTATAAGTATATATACTCTTTTGATCCCGTGAGGGAAATTTGGTCTCTACATTTATCCCAATCCGTGAATTAGTGAAACACACGGCACACAGTGAACACACAGTGAGGTGAAGCACACACTAATCCCGGCGCAGTGAGCTGCCTGCAACAACAGCGGCGCTCGGGGAGCAGTGAGGGGTTAGGTGCCTTGCTCAAGGGCACTTCAACCGTGCCTACTGGTCGGGGTTCGAACAGGTGTTATACGGTAACTGGCTTTCATGTTAACTGGCTGGACTGTTCACTTTGCCTCTGGAGTTAACAGTAACCGCCCCCTTCTTTTGCAGATGTGTTCAGCTGATGATTTAGCCTCCGATACCTGGCCGCAGATTCGTCTGTTTAACTGAAGTTCAAATAGACATGTTTGTGATGCTCCACTTTGTTGTTTAATAAAGCGTTAGCCTACAACACGATGTGTCGGCGTTGGAAGTGTCAGGTTATCTGTAGTAGCCTAGGCTAGGCTACATGCGCTGGACCATGAATATGCCACCAAATAAATAAACTCCACGTGGGTCTCGAACCACCACTAAATTAAACTGCTTGCGTGATAACCTGACACCAACCTGCTTGCGCCACTAACCAGTTAACACTTCCCAGTGAAATTGGTGATATGTACTAGGCCTACTAGTAAATGAGGTCAACTAGTATGTTATTGTGTTTAGCAGGTTAACACAGCGGATTATGGTGACTGGCTACTGTGTTATCTTGCAATGTTGCCCAGAGTAGTCTATCGGTTCAGTTTACAAACGTTTCACTGATTGCAGCCAGGCTGTGGCCGCCTCTAGGCCTACGTGTCTTATTATGAACGCCAGCAAATAAATAAAAAAAGATTCGAACTCGAATGACAAAACTAGAACTATAATCTGCATATTAACCTGATGCATATCACAACGAACGTGAAACACGCATTGAAACCTATGATTGAAACGCACAATGTGCAGGAGAAGTCTAATGTGTCTTCATTTTACACAAAATCTTACATATCACAAAAGAGATGTAATATCAAATATCACAAGATACACGTAGGCCTAGGGTATTTACGTTCGTGTTTTGACATGTTAACATAGGTTTGAGGTGTAGGCTATTAGATTTATATATATTTTAATAGTTTATTTCTCACCAAGTGATAAGATGTATGTGGCGCAACAGGTTGATGCGTTGATAAGGCTCTTTTTAGTCTAGCCTATGGGTTCAATCCTCGCCATTCACAGTTTTTTAAATTTATAAATTTTTAGACAAGCAATGCTTCCTCAATTTAGGCTGAAGATAGACTAGGTGGCCGCGGGCAGCCTGACCAGCAGTCAGTGAAACGTAAAAACCATTAAGCCTAGGCTATACTTTGAAGGTCTAAATGGCTTGGGCAATGCAGCAAGATAACAAAGTAGCCAGTTACCATGATCCACTGTGTTAACCTGCTACAAACACAATAACATACTAGGTGACCTCTTTTACTTGTAGGCCTAGTAAATAAGTATGGCCAATTTCGCTGGGAAGTGTCATCCTGGTTAGTGGCGCAAGCAGGTTAATGTCAGGTTATCATGCAAGTAGTTTAATTTAGTAGTGGTTCGAGACCCACGTGGAGTTTATTTAGTTTTATTTATTTGGTGGCATATTCATGGTCCAGCGCATGTAGCCTAGCCTACTACAGACAACCTGACACTTCCAACGCCAACACATCGTGTTGTAAAGCTTTATTAAACAACAAAGTGCAGCATCACAAACATGTCTATTAACAGACGAATCTGCGTCCAGGTATCAGAGGCTAAATCACCAGCTGAACACACCTGCAAGAGAAGGGGCCGGTTACGTTAACTCCAGAAGCAAAGTAAACAGTCAGCCAGTTAACATGAAAGCCAGTTACCGTATAACACCGGCAACCCTCCGGTTACAAGTCTGAAGCGCTAACCAGTAGGGCCACGGCTGCCATAGTTAATTTCAAGAAATGCTGTGATGCCTGCCGGTTGCATGTGTTTCTCACCCACCCATATCAATCCTATAACATAGGCGCGGCTCTAACCTCGTGTCCAGCTTCAGCTCGTACAGCTTGGCACGGAGCTCGTCCCGGCTCATGCGGTTGATGTGCCCGTTGGCCAGAGCGATCTCTTTGTACACGGGGTCGCTGAACTCCCCGTGCGAAGGGGATACAGCTGGCACCGGATCCACCGTACTGCCACCCGGAGGGCAACCAGTTTTCACCTGAGGAGAGGAAACGATGTTGTGTTGATAAACGTCAGACGTTGGCTGCATGTGTCTTTATATCACTTCGGTAAAGTTAGACAGAAATTGGCAGATTCACAAGATTCGCGTTTTGCGGTTCAATAAATCATAGGAGAAACGTTTTCATTGCATAATAGAGAGCTCTATCTAACCGTAATAAGGTAGACAACAAGCTACAACCCGGTTTTCACCCGAAAGAACCGTGTACATATGTGGATAAATAAAACGCATCCCTGTGAGCATTCTGCTTTCAGCCGAGCGTGTAGGGACCGTCTACGAAGGGCAAAACCGAAAGTGGATACAAATAAATTTAAATAGCTTCACTGTTATTGAGCCTAGTGCTTCCAAAATCATAGCACAGAGCTAGTGCTTCCCTAGCAACACACTACACCTGTCAATTACGGGAAAAACGGACTCACCCTATTTATAATATATTTTTATTGGGGGTAAAATTCAATAGCTTCACTGTCATTGAGCCCTGTGCTTCCAAAATCACAACACACATCTAGGGCCTCCCAAGCAACATACTAAAGCAGCTAATTATGGAAAAATGGACTAGCCCTATTTATAATATATTTTTAATGGGGGGAAAATTCAATAGCTTCACTGTTATTGAGCCTAGTACTTCCAAAATCACAACACACATATAGGGCCTCACTAGCAACATACTACACCAGCTAATTATGATAAAACGGACTCGCCCTATTTTTTATATATTTTTTATGGAGGAAACATTCAATAGCTTCACTGTTATTGGGCCTAATGCTTCCAAAATCACAACACACATCTAGGGCCTCCCAAGCAACATACTAAAGCAGCTAATTATGGAAAAATGGACTCGCCCTATTCACAACATATTTTTAATGGGGGGAAAATTCAATAGCTTCACTGTTATTGAGCCTACTGCTTCCAACATCACAACACACATATAGGGCCTCAGTGGCAACATACTACACCTGCTAATTAGGGAAAAATGGACTTGCCCTATTTATAATATATTTTTTATGGGGGAAACATTCAATAGCTTCACTGTTATTGAGCCTACTGCTTCCAAAATCAAACACACATCTAGGGCCTCCCAAGCAACATACTACAGCAGCTAATTATGGAAAAATGGACTCGCCCTATTCATAACATATTTTAATGGGGGAAAATTAAATATCTTCACTGTTATTGAGCCTAGTACTTCCAAAATCACAACACACATCTAGGGCCTCACTAGCAACATACTACACCAGCTAATTATGGAAAAACAGACTCACCCTATTTTTAATATATTTTTTATGGGGGAAACATTCAATAGCTTCACTGTTATTGAGCCTACTGCTTCCAAAATCACAACACACATCTAGGGCCTCCCAAGCAACATACTACAGCAGCTAATTATGGAAAAATGGACTAGCCCTATTTATAATATATTTCTAATGGGGGGGAAAGTCAATAGCTTCACTGTTATTGAGCCTACTGCTTCCAAAATCACAACACACATATAGGACCCCAGTGGCAACATAATACACCTGCTAAATAAAACGCATCCCTGTGAGCATTCTGCTTTCAGCCGAGCGTGTAGGGACCGTCTACAAAGGGCAAAACCGAAAGTGGATACAAATAAATTTAAATAGCTTCACTGTTATTGAGCCTAGTGCTTCCAAAATCATAGCACAGAGCTAGTGCTTCCCTAGCAACACACTACACCTGTCAATTACGGGAAAAACGGACTCACCCTATTTATAATATATTTTTATTGGGGGTAAAATTCAATAGCTTCACTGTCATTGAGCCCTGTGCTTCCAAAATCACAACACACATCTAGGGCCTCCCAAGCAACATACTAAAGCAGCTAATTATGGAAAAACAGACTCACCCTATTTTTAATATATTTTTTATGGGGGAAACATTCAATAGCTTCACTGTTATTGAGCCTACTGCTTCCAAAATCACAACACACATCTAGGGCCTCCCAAGCAACATACTACAGCAGCTAATTATGGAAAAATGGACTAGCCCTATTTATAATATATTTCTAATGGGGGGGAAAGTCAATAGCTTCACTGTTATTGAGCCTACTGCTTCCAAAATCACAACACACATATAGGACCCCAGTGGCAACATAATACACCTGCTAATTAGGGAAAAATGGACTTGCCCTATTTATAATATATTTTTAATGGGGGACAAATTCAATAGCTTTACTGTTATTGAGACTAGTGCTTCCAAAATCAAAACACACAGCTAGGGCCTCCCTAGCAACATACTACACCTGCTAATTATGGAAAAACAATTTACAATATATATTTATTGGGGAGAAAATGTAATAGCTTCACTCTGTTTGAGCATAGTGCTTCCAAAATCACCACACACATCTAGGGCCTCCCTATCAACATAATACACCTTCTTGTTTTGGTAAATTATGCTCAGCCTATTTATAATATATTTTTATTGGGGATAAAATGCAATAGCTTCACTCTCATTGAGCCTAGTGCTTCCAAAATCACAACACACATCTAGGGCCTCCCTTTTAACATACTACTCCTGCTAATTTTGGAAAAGCTGGCTAAGCCTATTTATAATATAATTTTATTTCATAAAAAAATCAATAGCTTCATTGTTATTAAGCCCAGTGCTTCCAAAACCACTTCACACATCTAGGGACTCCCCATCAACAGACTACACCTGCTTGTTTTGGGAAATTATGCTCAGCCTATTTTTAATGATTTTGTATTGGAGAATAAATTCAATACCTTCTCTCTTATTGAATTTAGTGCCTCAAAAATCACTCCACAAATCTAGGGTCTCCCTAGTAATGTCAATGGCTTCACTGTTATTGAGTCTAGCGCTTCCACAATCCTTCTTCACATCAAGGGTCTTCCTACGGTTGTACTACACACATCTACTACACACGTCTCTTTATTGTGACAGCCCAGCTCTAACATGCCAGGTCTGTCTTTCTCCCTGGATGGCCTTGCTGCTTGCCTTGACTTTTTCTTCAATAAAGATTAATGAAAGATAGGCTGATCAAGAATTTCCCAAAGTAGCAGGTGTAGCACGATAGGGAGACCCTAGATGTCTGGAGTGACTTTGGAAGTGCAAGACTCAAAAATACTCAAGCTATTTAAAATGTTCAAATAAAAATATATTATAAATAGGGCGAGTCCATTTTTCCATAATTAGCTGCTGTAGTATGTTGCTTGGGAGGCCCTAGATGTGTGTTGTGATTTTGGAAGCATTAGGCTCAATAACAGTGAAGCTATTGAATGTTTCCCCCATAAAAAAATATATTAAAAATAGGGCGAGTCCGTTTTTCCATAATTAGCTGGTGTAGTATGTTGCTAGTGAGGCCCTATATGTGTGTTGTGATTTTGGAAGTACTAGGCTCAATAACAGCGAAGCTATTGAATTTGTCCCCCATTAAAAATATATTATAAATAGGGCAAGTCCATTTTTCCCTAATTAGCAGGTGTAGTATGTTGCCACTGAGGCCCTATATGTGTGTTGTGATGTTGGAAGCAGTAGGCTCAATAACAGTGAAGCTATTGAATTTTCCCCCCATAAAAAATATATTATAAAAAGGGCAAGTAATTTTTTCCCTAATTAGCAGGTGTAGTATGTTGCTAGTGAGGTCCTAGATGTGTGCTGTGATTTTGGAAGCAGTAGGCTCAATAACAGTGAAGCTATTGAATTTTCCCTCCATAAAAAATATATTATAAAAAGGGCAAGTAATTTTTCCCTAATTAGCAGGTGTAGTACGTTGCTAGTGAGGCCCTAGATGTGTGTTGTGATTTTGGAAGTACTAGGCTCAATAACAGTGAAGCTATTGAATTTTCCCCCCATTAAAAATATGTTGTGAATAGGGCGAGTCCATTTTTCCATAATTAGCTGCTGTAGTATGTTGCTTGGGAGGCCCTAGATGTGTGTTGTGATTTTGGAAGCATTAGGCTCAATAACAGTGAAGCTATTGAATGTTTCCCCCATAAAAAAATATATTAAAAATAGGGCGAGTCCGTTTTTCCATAATTAGCTGGTGTAGTATGTTGGTAGTGAGGCCCTATATGTGTGTTGTGATTTTGGAAGTACTAGGCTCAATAACAGTGAAGGTATTGAATCCCCCCCCCCATTACAAATATATTATAAATAGGGCTAGTCCATTTTTCCATAATTAGCTGCTGTAGTATGTTGCTTGGGAGGCCCTAGATGTGTGTTGTGATTTTGGAAGCACTGGGCTCAATTACAATGAAGCTATTGAATTTTACCCCAAATAAAAATATATTATAAATAGGGTGAGTCCGTTTTTCCGTAAATGGCAGGTGTAGTGTGTTGCTAGGGAAGCACTAGCTGTGTGCTATGATTTTGGAAGCACTAGGCTCAATAACAGTGAAGCTATTTAAATTTATTTGTATCCACTTTCGGTTTTGCCCTTTGTAGACGGTCCCTAGACGCTCGGCTGAAAGCAGAATGCTCACAGGGATGCATTTTATTTATCCACATATGTCCACGGTTCTTTCGGGTGAAAACCGGGTTGTAGCTTGTTGTCTGCCTTGCTACGGTTAGATAGAGCTCTCTATTATGCAATGAAAACGTTTCTCCTATGATTTATTGAACCGCAAAACGCGAATCTGCCAATTTCTGTCTAACTTTACCGAAGTCTTAATATCTGAATGTAAACAAACAGCTAGCAGGTCTAGCCAGCCAAAGTAGCACGTTTAAATTGTAATGTACGTATACTATAAGAACACACTGACTATGTATATAGCCAAATGACACAAAATACTTAAATTATAATATGCTGCCATGTTTTGACAACAAATCTTAAGCGAGACAACAGTTGACATGACGTGCTCTTGAGTAACGTTATCTGACAGCCACGCTAAAATGACACTGTGGCAGTTCTACGTTAACGTTACTTAGCCCAATGCCAAACAACTGTTGAGACGTCAATGAACATACAGAAAACATCGTGAACACTTGGGCCATTAAATCAGAACACAGCTATCGGCTTGCTAACAGTAGCTAGTAACAGCAGAGAATGTGGTAACAGTAACGTTACAGGTTAGCCAAGTGACAAAGTTAGCTAACGTCAACGTGACCTGGCTAACGTTATTTCCCCAACTGTGCTATGCTGATTTCCAAGAGACACTTATGACGAAAACATTCACAATTACTTACAAGGGGGGTGTCACGGACGCCAGATTCAACTGGATTCTTATTTTCATCTTGATGGTGGATATTCTCCTTCTGCTCTTCCATTTCTGAGTGCGGAAAATTAATGCTCTCAGTCTGAAGCCCCTTCTTCCTCGGGCTCTTCAAGGTTTTCGCGCGCGCCTTCTCCGTAAACATACCACGAGCTCGCTCGCAGAGCAATGGCGCAGAGATTAACAACGGAAAGGGTTAACTATGAGCTTGCTGTAACACTTTCGGCGCAGTTATAAACACACTGAGAAAATAGTCTGAAATCGGGTTTTGGTTTTAACTGGCATTTACTTAACTTGAAATTAGGGAAATGATAAACAACATGCAGAGGAAGCGAGTCTTCCTCTGGTATTCTATTTTCACGTCCACTGTTTTCACGTCCAATGTTCAAAATGAAATAGCGCCAACTTTCGGTGGGGATGCCTGCGTTTGTCACATCAACAACCACCTGTCCAGTCATTATCTCTATTTGACGCGATTTGATAGACCTCTGTGCCATATAGTCCTTATGATGTAAATATATAGTATGGGTTCCCAGCATGCAGAAACTGCCGGATGCTAATTAGCATATGTTGGGCAATTTGTGTAATTGAGCTAATTAGCATACATTAGCATAATCGCCTATATTGATCATATAATAAGAGCTGCTTGGCCAAAATGGTCAATGATAGTATGTTTTTAGGGGTTACTGGAGATGCTGAGTCCATATCTGACATTTTCAAGACTCAAAATCACTATTTAAACATGGTTTGGTCACATTCTTACTCTCATTAACCTGATTTTGCAAAAAACGTTTGGTCCAATTTAGACAGATTTTTGGAGGATAGGGCTGTAGCGATATAGTAGGGCTGTAACGATACACCAACCTAACAATTCGATTCGTATAACAATTTTTGACCCACGGTTTGATATGAACTTTTTTTGGAGGGGTCAGGCTAGACATTTCAATAGCCTACCTTAGAACACCAGAGGATTACAATATAATATATCTGTATTATTTTATATCCTGATATTAAAAGAGAGAATACTGAATGTCTGATATTTATGACAGCACACTTTTTGCAGATTAGCCTATAGCTTAGGCCTACTATTTCTATTACAACTCTACCACATTCAGCTTCTCTGGTTGAAGCCTGGAAATATTGTACACAAAGAAGCATAGTTGGCTAGCTTATCATAGTCTACTGATTGGACTGTTAAGTTTCCTCATGTGTGCAGGTAATACTCTTCTCATAGGGACAAGCCCTTTTGGGAAACATTGGTATTGAGATGATCACTCAACTTGAATGCAAGAGCTTTAACAAATATGTGCAGCATGCTAATGATGCTAAGCAGATTTAATAGTGTAATGATTGATGAGACCGCGTTGTCTAATCAAAAGCTTTATTAAAGGTCGGGAGCAGGGACATCGGCACAGAACATAGCACACGCCAGGGAAGTCAAGAACACTCGCACCTTACACACATAGGGTTGGACGCAGCCGCACCATACAGGCACAAGCATACATAATAACAACCCCAAAGTTCTCCCAGAATCCCCAGCGCGAAACATTGTTGGAATCTCAAGCACAGTCCAGCACGCTGACGTTACACAGCTCCCCCAACAAGCCATTGCCGTCCTCGGCACATTCAGTCCAGCAAAGTCTCTGGCACTGCCACACAGCAGGTGGGGTGCACACACCGCAAGAGCCCTACTCACCCAGGAGAACCACAACCACCAGTGGCCCAATGCGGGCGTGCTGGCAGTCACCTGGCCTGTCTCCGCTCGTCCCCAGCTCCCTTCAGAGAATGCCCTCAGGTTGCACTTTCACAGTGTGCACCACCACAACGTTTCTCCAACACCTGGCGGGGCCTAGCCTCCACTGGCACAGACTCCCCACCACTGAACACCGTAAATGGCACCGCACCTCCAACGCTCTGCTCCATCGTCTCGCCAGTCGAGGCAGCAGACTCCAGCTCCATCGTAGCCGGGCCACGCTACGCAATCGGGCTACAGCTACCGACGTTGGCGTCCCTTCTCTGCTGCCTCGTCGCATAGCGGTCCTCCGCTGCTCCCGGCCGCTCCACTCCGCCACGGTCGCGCCAAGACGTAGACCTTCTCTCTGGCTCGTGCCATCGGATTTCACACAACAAACTTTTTTCCCCCTTATTTTTCTAAAGAGCGCCGGCAGACAGGCCAACAAGAACAGGCACCCGCACAGCATGGTGCCTCCCACATGCACCCAAAGGCTTAGAGTTCCGTTTTTCAGAGGGCCCTTCCACCGGAGCTGCCCAACCGTCGTGCCTCAAACGGCTCCGCCAACCGTCCATCCTCAAGGCACCACCTCCTTGCCGCTCCACCTCTGCTCTGCTCCGCAGACAGGGCCACCGCCAACTCCAACCTAAAGCTGCCTGGCGGGGCCAGGGGCTCAAGGTCTTCTCACGGTGAAGCAGGTTGGCGTCACCACCTCATCTTCCAAGGTCGCGTGAAGCCCTTCTCCGCCGTGTCCACTGCATCGAGATCCTCTTCAGGCTAGCACTCCTCCCGTAGCCAGGCCCAGGCGACGGCTGGTCTCCTCCCGCGGCTTCTACTGAAGACCTCTGTAAGCTTCTTAGTACCCCTTACAAGGGCTCTCTTCAGATCCTTTTGCTTGGGCCTAGTGGTGAGCATGATTATGAACTTTCGGGCCCCTGGGCCCAGATGTATTAAGGGCCCCCCACTAATTGTCGCATGTGGAAGGGGGGTTTGGGGGTCCTTCCTCAGAAATGTTTTAATTTGTTTGATGTGATTTCCTGTATACTGGTGCATTTTGGGGATGGACTAAATTCAATCAGATTCATACACCATACTGTACATCCTGATGTGTTGATATTGAGGCAATGCAGTAAACCATCCCTGGCGGTGAGGCCTCCCATTCCCGGCTCCTCCAGCACTGAAGACACTGTCTCCTACAGAACGCAACTTACTCCTCCATGGAAAACGTGCCCATCTACAGGTGCTGCTTTGGAAAGCAGCAGACCGCCCTGATCCACCGGCTGTGGATATCACCGCGTTTGGATGGAGTAAGAAGACAGGTATGAAGAAAGGAGAGGAACTCGCCCACCCTCGATTCAAGTCCTGTTGCTCCTGCTGATTTGTTAGATGTTATCAGCAGTAACTGCAAAGCTGGGTTAAAACTGTGTATACATGTATCTGGAAAGTGCAGCTGTGCAGCTGCAGGCTTGGCCTGTACTAATTATTGTTTCTGCAAAGGCAGTGATGTTACATGTTGCAATATATATATATATATATATATATATATATACACAGCTAAAGAGCAGAAGGACAGGGATGAAGAGTCTGGAGAAGATGGCGACAGGACAACGGATGAGGACAGGAGGAGTAGTAGAGGCTAGTTCTTCCCTTTGTTACTCAATTGTGAGTCACAGCAGAGGGCCAGTGAATAGCTATTTCCAAAATTATTGTGGAATTCAGAAATAACTTGAAATTATTCCTGAACACTGAAGATTTTTATCCTCCAAAAATCTGTCTAAATCGCCCCCAAAAACTCAGCAAAATCAGCTTAATGAGAGTAAGAACGTGACCAAACCATGTTTAAATAGTGATTTTGAGTCTTGAAAATGTCAGATATGGACTCAGCATCTCCAGTAACCCCTAAAAACATACTAACATTGTCCATTTTGGCCAAGCAGCTCCTATAATATGATCAATATAGGCGATTATGCTAATTTATGCTAATTAGTTCAATTACACAAATTGCCCAACATATGCAAATTAGCATCTGGCAGTTTCTGCATGCTGGGGACCCATACTGTACATTTCTATCATAAAACTTTGGTGTACTCAACATTTCCGGGTTCACCTTTCTGTCAACTAGACTAATAGATAGCCTACATTAAAAGGTCTTGCTACTGGATAAATGTTACAAGCCTTAAATACACCTATTTTAGTGCATGTTGAAAACAGCTGAATAGGACAGTTAGATTATTCAACACAGCTCAAATAGCCTATGAAACACACTCCTGACATCTGCAAAAGTAGGCCTATGACACACATGGTAGATGTGTAGCAGCATCATGTGATGATGGGCATAGGAGTATCGGTCTGATCAGGGAGCTTTTGCTGTTTTCAGTTTTCAAACATTCTGTTGCCATTAATGGCAGCTATTATAGGAGGAGATCATCATACCCCAGAAGATTATACCCCAGACTTGCAAAACTTTCAGTTATTGACACTTTTAAAAAGACTGAATGAGACTGAAAGAAACACTTAATATAAAAGTTTATATATTTATATATTTATTTGGCAGACGCTTTTATCAAAGGCCATTTACATATTTACGTAAATTATTAGAAGGGCCAGTCTCCCCGGAACATAAGGCCACAACGCTGGCAGCCGAGAATCGAACACAACTTTTTCTAGCTATAGCCACAGACTTTCTATTGAGGAGACACAGCACTCAAAAAATCCTCCATAGAAATGCATGGGGCTAGCTTGTAACACCAATATGGCCGTTACTACACATATCACACCCCATCCTCGGCAAAACGTTGACATGTGAATACATTGAGCCAATCATATGGTGTGTTGTGAAGACATCGTGCCAATCATGTGTTGTGATCTCGCCGCTGGAGCAAGATTGGTGTCGTGAAGCCTTGCGCACGCGCATTTCTGCCGAAATGGATGCCCGACGAGTACCCAAAAAGCGTTGCCATATGGAGAACAACATGTGTCATAGAAAAAAAGTACACCTGTAACAAGTTAAGAGACTTTGAAAGCCTATACCCTGAGCAATACAGTTTTGGTCACATTGAAGATTTTACTCAGCATCCTTGAGGCTCATGCTGTTAGACAGACAGACAGATAGATAGATAGATAGATAGATAGATTCTTGATTGATCTCCAAGGGGAAATTCAAGGTCCCAGTAGCTTATGACACCACACACAACAATGTAAATATAGTAATATAGGAATTATAGCAGCAGTGCAAGGATAGCTTTGCAGTAATAGCAAATAACAATAATCATATTTCAAATATACAATGGAGAGATAATTCATTGTGCTATAAGTAGGGGATTTCATAACAGCGGCCACTCAACAACCAGCCTATTTACAAGCAAAAACAAAATCACTAACAAATCAACCTTTGTAGGCAAAACACATCGCCAACAAAACAGGCTTCAAGAGCATTTCACTATGCATAAAATAATAAAATTAATAAAAAGTATAGAAAATAAATACAGTATGAAAGAGTACAGCAGTGCATGCCGAGAAAAAGGGGGATTTGTTCCTGAGCTTGGTTGCAGCAGAAGAGAAGGCTGGGGCACCAGCACTGATGAGGCTGATGGCTGGTAGGCAGTAGCACCACGACAACCATAGAGATCTGGAGGAAGTGCAGGTCTGACTCTGAAGGGATCTCTGTGAGATGGGCAGAGTGTGAACTTTTAAAGTTTTGATAACTACGAGTCCTATTACAGGTATGTCAGATTGAACAAAGAAATACATTTTAAGATAGACACATACCACTTCATAATTTATCACTGAAAAAAAATGGCCCTGTTCCTGAAGTTGTGCTGAGTCGACCATGTCTGTTTGCCTGGAGACAGTGATGACAGAAAGTGATGAAAATACCAGGCCTGTCTCTCTGTCATTTATGAAACACACTGTAATTAGTGAGGTGTCCCTCAAAGGCCCTGGACAGGCTGCAATATGTTCAGAACTCAGCTGCCAGGGTCTTAACAGGCACTAAGCCCTGGCAGCACATTACCCCCACTCTCATGCATCTCCATTGGTTACCAGTCAAGTTCCGCATCATCTACAAAATCCTGCTTCTCACTTACAAGTCCCTCCATGCTCTGGCCCCTAAATACTTCTCTGACCTACTCCACCCCTACACCCCTCTGCGGTCCCTCCGGTCCTCCTACAAGGACCAGCTGGCTATACCCCGCACCAGACTTAAGACCTTTGGGGATCAGGGTTGTGCAAAATTCCAGAATTGAATTGAAACTGGCTCTTAAATTCCAATTCAATTCTTGAATTTCACTTGCATTTCGATTAAGGTAGCAAACAGGAAGCGGAATTGCAATTCGAATTTTGCACAACCCTGTTGGGGACAGGGCCTTCTGTGTGTCCCCAACTCTCTGGAACCAACTCCCCCTTCACATCCGCTGTGCCTCTTCTATGGGCCTGTTCAAAAATCTTCTCAAAACACATCTCTTCACTGAGGCCTTTGGCCTTTAATTCCCCTCACCTTCCCACCCAGTGCACTTGCGCATGCGCACACACACACACACATACATACTACCACCCCTTCTTGTAAAGCGACCTTTAGTTTCTTGAAAGGCGCTATATAAAACCATTTTATTATTATTATTATTATTATTAGTAGTAGTAGTAGTAGTAGTAGTAGTATCATACCTGGTAATGGGGGCTCTTGTAGAAAGTCTTGTCATAGTAAACCAGAACATCAGACCCTTCTGGATTGTCCACAACCTGCACAGGGACCTGACATCATGTTCGTTATGACTTTCTCAAATATTAATGCACTGGATTTACACAGCATGCATGTTGTGCTTTTAATGTAGAGTTGAATCATTGAACAAATGCAGACTGCTAGGATAGGTTAGGTCACATGGTAGGGAAAGCACTGTCTGACAGATGGGGGTTCAGTGATGTCACTGTGATTAATTGGTGGCTATTATCATTAATAATTTGTAAACTGTGCACTGACATTCTGAGCTGAATAGTTTGATTAAGCCTGCTGCAGAGGCCTGTGAGCATTTTTGGACTGTTTGCCATGAGTAATTGAAAATAAAAGTGTAAGGACACCTGGTTAGGCTATATGATGTTTGTTGCTTATCCTATCGATACAACTTTTGCAAGTAGATTTGTAGATTTGCACTACACATAGTGGTATAACACTTACTGGTTATGCATGAGTTATAACCACGTTTAATTATGACACATTCCTACCTGAGGAAGAGGAAAGTTGTAAAATGTCTTGTCCTCATACACCTTCACACCACACCCTTGTGGGTTGTCCACACATTTAATTGGAACCTGCAGCATATTCATTTAAATTATAAAGATGCTCCATGTGTTTGCATTCACATAGCAACAAACAACAAGTAACTTACTATGTTAAAGATCACACAAAGTGCATTACATTTACATAACTTTAAATAAAATACATTTACGTTAAGACAAAATGCCTAGTTACATTAGGAACATTAGGCCCAATCTGACTGTCATAGAAGGTTTTTTGAGTTCACAAGATCATTATTTGGAAAAAGGCACCCACCTGGTTTGCCATTTCAGCTGCAGAAAACTTCAGAAAACCTTTGTGTGTGTGTGTGTGAGGGAGAGAGAGAGAGAGAGAGTTCTACAGTTACTGATTAGCAGGAATATATGAGCTTCTCATAAATATGTATTTATTATTGGTTAAGAGTCTAGTTTAAAGGGACCAGAAGAAAATAAAGGTGAAGCCTAGGAACAAACTGAGCAGATTATTTTGAGAAAACCTCCCTTGGGTGTCATATATTTGCAGTAAACAGAAAACTGGTCATATTTGGCTAACATTTTAGCAACCAAACCAACAATGGAATATATAATGAAGATCCAAACAACTGTCAAGACAAGGAGACACCTGTGACAAAGGCACTATAAGGCAAAGGCCTGGACAAAGGCACTATAAGGACATCAAAAACAGCAGATTTAACTAAATAACAGAGGTAAGCCACAAATGTGACTGATTTAGCACCATAAGCTAAAAGCTGGAGACAAAGCCATTACTGTATTGCCAACACTCCCTGACAATTGGAGTGGAGTTATCAGGGGCGAAGTCTCAGCAGCCTACTGTCAACTCAGCCACAGTGACTAGAAGCTCAAAGAAAGAAACAAGGATCACATAATAGAGACTCTACAGAAACCTTAGTATCAGACTTCTTGCTCCTAAATGATAGGAAATAAAGGTAGATCTTGTATTCTTTACCAACCATCGGGATGCATGGCACCAAGCCTTAAGTTCCACAAACAAGGCTTGAAAATGGAACAGAGTAACAGAGACAACTATAGATTCTAAGCCCAAATTTAACATCAACCTGTACAACAACGGAAAGGTTATGATCCAGGGATCAGAGGCAAGCCTTGAGAAATTTGAAAGAGACTTTCCTAACCTTAAAATCCTGGCTGAGAAAAAGAAGACCTCTGTCTCCTACAGTGACAGCCACAGAGAGAACCCAAACAACCAAAAGGTGATGATCCAGGTAGGGATGTAACGATTAACGGTATAATGGTAAACCGCGATAACAATGTTGATGATAACAATTACCGTTTTCATTTCAAATATCATAATTATCGTGGTTGATTACCACGGTGTGGAAACCGTGTGTTTAATTCCTCCCAGCTTCATCCGAGCCTGCTTTTGACATACAGTAGGCCTGGTACAATGAAACAAAACTGGTACCCTACTGATTCTGTTGTCTATGGTTTTAACTGGGATTCGGATTAGGCTACACCTGATTTTAAAAGGTGGAACATTTTCACCACAAAACGTGCACTGTATGTAGCCTGCGTCTTTCTATGTTCGCGTCCACATTAAATCCATTCCTCTCATGTTATCAGGAGAATACAGTAGCCTAAAGTTTTATTTCGAACATTTACTTTGGTCTCACTCATTGGATCCAAATAACAGAAATAGCAAACTCCAAGTCATGGTAGGGTAAGTTAAGATATAGCCAATTAAACATGACCAAGGAAAAAGTGAACGGGACACTTTTTGAAACTATCAGTATTGTGTAGGCCTATCATTGCTTTCTGAACATATTTTAAAAAATACCGCGATAATATTGAAAACCGTGATCATTTCGGTCACTATAACCGTGAGGTTAAATGTTCATACTGTTACATCCCTAGATCCAGGAATCAGAGGCAAGCCTTGAGAAATTTGAAAGTGACTTTTCTAACCTTAAAATCTTGGCTGAGAAAAAGAAGACCTCTGTACAGAGAGAACCCAACCAACAAGACAAAGACTTGAAAATGGGAACAGAGTAATGAGACAACTCTAGAGACCCCCCCCCCCCCCCATGATTCTGACAAACAGTTAGAAGATGAATTTAGAAAGTTTAAAGAGGAAAATAAACTCAAGATAAAAAAAAAACTTGTATTAAGAATGGACAGCTTAAAAGAACAAAACAATAATCTGGATGCTAAACCGAGAAAGTAAAATATCCTTGGAACAGAAAAACAGCACAATCCAGAGCTTTGCAGAACAGCCTGACTAACCCAACCACAGCTGTAACATTTCGTTGTTCTAAGTGTCGACATTGAACTAGAAATTTCGAAAATAAAGTTCACACATCATATCGACTTTAATCTCGATATTTCATGAATTGAAACTTTGAAAGTGAAGAAAATCACACTTACCCCTCTCTCCTTTCAGCTCAGTTAGGGATCAGAGAACACTCGGTTTCTGCACAGCAAAGGTAACTCACAGCATTTGGTCAATAGTCAGCGGCGCGTCTATCTGTCCCCGCCCCATACTCAGCATTTGTTCCAGTTTAGATGGTGAGCAGGTTAACTTGTGATATTTGCATAAAAACCGTGAATATTCAACAAGACTTTGCCTACAGCCTCCGCCCCTAGAGTGCCGGGTGATCACAGTTTCACAATAGGCAGATCTTGCCAAAAACAGCGGAAATCACCGGTTCATGTAGGCTATATTGCATATATCATCTGGCCATTATTAAAATAAAAATGTGTTTTAAACACCAACACTTTTAAGAGAGCATCCAAAAATAGAAGTGGCCTATGACCTATCCATTCGACCTTAAGGACATTCTGAAAAAGCCAAATTGAAGCTCACCAGCTAAGACAGCTATTGTCGGTGCACATTTGGAAAACTTAATAGGCCTAAGTGATGCTGACCTGCCATTTGGTGAAACTACACTTTAATGATCCTCGTGGGTTTGTGTCCAGGAAAACGAATGAAGTTGCGCAGGAACTGCTTTAGCGCAAGGTAAACTTTACGCACCGACAGCTTGCCGATGCTCTGCGCGTCTCCAACAGTACAAAAGCATCCAGGAGAGCGATCGTCGTGTAGCCTACATAATTTGGAGAGAGGCAAGTGTAGCCTGTTAAAAAACTGTTATCCCAAATGCCATCAGCATTCATAACCTTAGTGACACGCATACCTGGCTGAGCTGTTATGTAGGCTAGTCTATATTTAAACGTATTTGTTAATTTTCTATATGTTTTCCCTTTTTTGTACTGTACTTATTTTAATTATATCTTCAGTGTGTCTGAGATGTTTGTCCATCCGTCTATGTCTGGTGAGCCAAAGACTGTCCACTATGGTGTAGGCTAGGCTAGGCTAGCTAAGATTTATTTTATTCTATTCTAATCCACATGCCTAATGTAGGGATGGAGAATGCTTTTCAAGCCAAATTTAGGATTCAGCGGAAAAACTCTAGCGCTCTTGAAAAACTCGTTTGGAAAAGAAAGGATAGGATATCATGTGATGTGGTCTTATATCGCCCTCTCACAGTGAATTGCACGGATACATAGGCCTACATGATTGTGTGCTTCTTCAATCGGACGTTCGTCAAAATGAAACGTCATTGTGTGACAAGTGTAAAAATAGCGGTCTGGTTGAACATGCACTGCAATAACCGAACATAATTGAACATAACCTGAACAAAACCTACCCCCTACCAGGTTAAGTTCAGAGCCTATGTTACCATAGTTACTTACATAGCCTGATCATTTTTTAGCTTTCTGGTAGCCTACTGAAATCCCAGGTTTACCGTTTACTCTGGGTTTACATAACCAGTTAAGTTCAGAGCCTATGTTACCATAGTTACTTCCTGATCATATTTGAGCGTTCTGGAACTGAAATCTCAGGTTTACCGCTAACTCTGGGTTAACATACCCAGTTAAGCCAGTAAACCTGCTTTCTGGAATACCCCCCAGGTTTTGGTATGTGAGGCAAAGATTAACCTACTTTGTTGTTTTGAGGCTTGCATATGCCCATGTTAAATTGTGATAGCACCAGTTAACATGGGCGTATATTTCTCACATATGTTAACCTGTGTTAACTTAAAAGTGTAGCCTACTACATAGAAATCTAGTATTGGTTTCAACAGCTTGTAGTGTAGTGGTATAGACGATATAGAAGCTAATCTGATTAACTTTCTTGTCCATGCGTGGTTCGAATCCCAGCTAGACCGCTAGTTTTATTTTTTTTCATTAATTCAGTATGTGTCATATTTGTGGATAATGCTTAAACGGACATGTATTAGACATAGCCTACACTGGTGATGTTTTCAGCGATATCTGTTATGTCTCACTTGCAAACACTTTGTGAAAATGTAAACCTGCACTGTTGGAGGCAGAGCAGATTAAGAAGTAGGCAGGGTCTTGTTGAATATTCACAGATTTTATGCAAATATAGTTAACCTGCTCACCATCTAAACTGGAACGCCCTCACTGCTTTGTTTATCATGTTTATTGTCTCAGCCCTGCCCCTAATCTGAATCACAGTTCGTGCTGAAGGAATTTTCAGTAAGACATCTGAGATTCTGAGTTTCCATGGGTGGAGTCAGATGGAGTTTAGCGTGAATAGCCTATTAAACGGAGGTTGTGTGTGCACATGCCTAGAGACCATTCATGAAACGTGAATCAAATGGAACTGAAAATGTTGCTAAATAGTCCAGGCAAAGTAGCGTTTTACGACAGACTAATTGTAAAATATTTTTTTCAGTATAGACCATTTCTATGAGGTGTCCAGAACAACATAGGGGAGACCGGGGACAGTTGCAACACTTTTTGCATTTGGCTCTGTTACGGTTTGGATTAGACAAACCAATTTTTTATACAATACACTTACATATGTCTGTTAATAGTCTAAACCATTTAAAGATAATTACAGAATCTAAATTTTTCACAATTTGCATTTGAATGTAAGGAGTCAGATGTTGCAACTGACCCCGGGCCTGGGGACAGTTGCAACATTGTTTGGGGATGGTTGCAACATGTTAAAAATACAATATATTACAATATATGTCAGTGCAGCAAAATTATTATTTTTGTATGTAAATACGTTATGTAAGTTATAATAATATTACAGTGTTATTTATTCACCAGCTTTGATTAGATGACAATTATAGATTTGTCTAGATGAGTAGGCCTTATATGCAGATGTCAAATATTGAAATTGATATAAAATACAGTAGGACTAGTGACATACAAAGAATGGAACAATTTGGGAGGCAATTCACTTTTATTTAGACTATTGTCATGTAAAACATGTTTTTAAAAATATATATTTTATATTATCATATTTATGTATTGTACGGGACTGTATGGGGACAGTTGCAACAGTTGTTGCAACTGTCCCCTTTTCTGTCAGCCATGATAAAACCTCATGTGCTAGCTAAACAAGGGGACCTTGACACATGCTAACCATAGTAGCTTAAAGTTAACATATCCCTCATTTAAATCATATAAGTTTGAGCTGAATCACAAAAACAGTGACAGCAGTTTAACAGAAACAAAGCTCAAGAAAATAAATACTTTCATACCTAAAAAACAGTTTTTTTACAATAAATCCTGGAGCAGTTCAGGAATCTCCTTGCTTTTTCTCTGCTAGGGGGGGCATCCAACTGAGCACAACTGAGTGTCATCACTCTACCTTGTTTCTGATAAGAGACAATTGACATGTTGCAACCATCCCCTGTTGCAACTGTCTCCGGTCTCCCCTACTAAAAGTCCTCCCTAAAAAAAAAGTCCTCCCTCCCTTTGAGGAAATATGTTTTAACAAAAATTCTCATCAATCCGAGATGTGTGCCAATAAGGCCAGGCAACAATGCACCCCAATGGGGCTATTTTTTTCCCTTTACTCCTATCAAAATGAATCTTTACACAATGAACATATCCATGAAAAGTATTTTTTTTTTTTGTATCACAAGTTTCTTTGAAAATGAATTTTAGTATGCAAATGAGCTATACACTAATCAAATATAGACTACCCAAAAACACCCACATTTTTCATTTACTCCTACCACAATAAAACTTTACATAAAAGTATACATGTAAGTATTACAAGTTTCTTTTGAAATAAATTTGAATATGCACAGCTGCATATTCAGCTGCATGGATTTGAATATGCATGAGCTCCACACTTATTGAATATGTAACAATTTGCATAGGCTGAAACACCATTCATATGTATGGTCATCCTACTGCCAATGGGTTATGGCAATGCTGCTTTTAGACTGGCCTCTAACCTGAAAACTGCCTGGCTTGGTAGTACTTGCCAGGGGTATAACCCCCACTGGTATAATATTCAGGGTCACAGAGGCATACACGCCTCCCCACCACGACAAGGTAACAATAGGGGAGAGTTTTTTTTGTGTGTTTTTTATTTATTTTTTATTTTTAAAATCCAGCATGGATCCTCGACCCCTTCTCTGTGGCTCCCTATAGATATCAGTTCCTAGTTTGTTCTTTGCTTAGTTGCGCGCTCTGGGTCATATTCATCTGATAAATAAGGCAACTGTGAGTTTGTGCAGCTAGTACCACGACATTCTCCGCAAATGGCAGTGCAAAGGAGTCCATGTTTTTTGCATTTTTACAGCGGACTTCATAGTATTTCTGGTTTCACACACACACGCATACACTGACTCACACACGCACACACACACTGTGTCTGTTTCCAGTGTCTGAGGCCAACCTTCTCCACGTAAAAATAATATATAGAATTGTATGTGAATCCAGCCCAGAAGTGGTGCCAATCATTTGTAAATCCACCAGCCCAAAATTTAATCTCACCACATTACTAATGACTAAGATGGGATGGCTATTCTGACTTTCTTCTGATGTTATCTGTGGGGGAATGTCATTAGGTAAGACTTGTTAGAAATTAGAAAGCAACTGGAGGCAAGATTGTGCAATCAATTCTTTTAAAGTATATTTTTGGGGGGCTTTTATGCCTTTAATGTGACAGGACAGTGGAGAATGACAGGAAGTGAGTGGGAGAGAGAGTCGGGGTGGGATCCGGAAAGGACCACGGGGCGGGAATCGAACCCGGATCGCCGGTGTACGGTGCAGGTGCCCCAGCCAGTATATACACCCATTATAATTTCACGTCGAATTTGGCCTGTTCCCTGTGCATGTTGAAAACAGCTGGATAGGACAGTTAGATTATTCAACACAGCTCAAATAGCGTAATGAAACACGCTCCTGACATCTGCAAAAGTATGACACACATGTTAGATGTGTAGCAGCATCATGTGCATAGGAGTATCGGTCTGATCAGGGACCTTTTGCTCTGTTTTCAGTGTACCGAGCAAACATTCTGTTGCCATTAATGGCAGCTATTATGGGAGGAGATCATCATACCCCAGAGGGAGATCATACCCCAGACTTGCAAAACTTTCAGTTATTGACACTTTTAAAAACACTGAATGAGACTGAAAGAAACACTTTATTAAAACTTTATTAAAGGAACCGTATGTAAGATTGTGGCCAAAACTGGTACTGCAATCACTTTCAAATTACTGTAGAGCAGTGTATCCCCTCCCCCTCCCCCCGGACTGGCAGAGCTGGCAACCCAGATGCCAAAACACAGCTGACTTTTCTCTTTTGCTTTTCCTCGTGATATTTAGGAACATACAGGGAGTGCACAGGTAACATTTCGACTAAGGCTGAACGACTGGGCTGTGCTTCTATGGTCAATTTCCAACTCTTAGAAAAGACTATTTAAGGAAAGTAACAGAACATAAAAAGCTGATAACAACATTAGAAAAATAAGTCATAGAAAAAAAGGTACACTTGTAAGAAGTTAAGTGAGCCTATACCCTGAGCAATACAGTTTTGGTCACATTCAAGATTTTACTCAGCATCCTTGAGGCTCATGCTGTTTCACAGTTTGGTGGCACTAATAAGTACAGAGATATTTTAAACAGGATACTGTAATCATATTTCAAATATACACTGGAGAGATAATTTTTTGTGCTAAAAGTATGGGATTTCATATCAATCAACAACCAGCCTATTTACAATCAAAAGTAAAATCACTAACAAATCAACCTTTGTGGGCAAAACACATCGCCAAAAGAACAGGCTTCAAGAGCATTTCACTATGCATAAAATAATACAATTATTGTACAAATATAGAAAATAAATACAGTATAATAGAGTAGAGCAGTGCATGCCGAGAAAAAGGGGGATTTGTTCCTGAGCTTGGGTGAAGCAGAAGAGAAGGCTGGGGCACCATTGCTGAGGCTGATGGCTGGTAGGCAGTAGCACCATGACAACCATAGAGAGCTGAAGGAAGTGCAGGTCTGACTCTGAAGGGATCTGTGTGAGATGGGCATGTGTGAACTTTTAAAGTTTTGATAACTATGAGTCCTATTACGGCTATGTCAGATTGAACAAAGAAATACATATAAGATATCAACACATACCACTTCAAAATGTATCACTAGAAAAATGGCACTGTTCCTGAAGTTGTGCTGAGTCGACCATATCTGTTTGCCTGGAGACAGTGATGAGACTAAGTGATGAGAATATCAGGCCTGTCGCTCTGTCACTTATGAAACTGTAATTAGTGAGGTGTCCATACCTGGTAATGGGGGCTCTTGTAGAAAGTCTTGTTGTAGTAAACAAGAACATTAGACCCTTCTGGATTGTCCACACACTGCACAGGGACCTAACATCATGTTTGTGACTTTCTCAAATATTAACCCAGCACTGGATTTACACAGCATGCTGTGCTTTTAATGTAGAGTTGAATCATTAATGCAGATTGCGAGGATAGGTTAGGTCACATGGTAGGGAAAGCACTGTCTGACAGATGGGGCTTCAGTGATGTCACTACCTGTGATTAATTGGTGGCTATATCATTATTAATTTGTAAACTGTGCACTATGACATCCTGAGCTAAATAGTTTGATTAGGCCTGCTGCAGAGGCTTTAGACTGTTTGCCATGAGTAATTGAAAATAAAAGTGTAAGGACACCTAGGCTATGACCCTGTTTACACGAGCATGTGTATTTTTATAAACGAAGACCTACGTTTGAGCCTTTCATTTAGACGCAAACGGAGAATTCGCCCCGTAAAACGGTTATCCAAAAAAACTCCGGCCAAAGTGTTTTTTTTTTTAAACTCCGTTTATGCGTTTGGTTCTAAACTGTGGTAAACGGAGTTTTGGGCAGCCAACGTCACAGTATGCGACAGAAGTACACCAAATGTCACGGATAGATCAGTGACCAAATGTGCGACCAATGTTTACATTTACATGTTCTCACGTGCGACTTTTCAGGGTTCTGATTGGTTAATGTGAGCTTGAGCTTATCGTTAGACTGCCACTGTGGTTTGGCGTGCTCATGACAGCATGCAGGGCTGCCAACTTTTCAAAAAACCTTGGAGTGAGATTTGGTGGGGCCAACCAAAATTTTGCTGCGTAAATTTTTGTTTGGCTCATTTAGCATTATACCGTACAGTAAAAAAAACGTACATCAGTGGTTCTCAGGTGTAGGGACCAGGCATGGACGGATTATGAGCTTTCGGGCCCCTGGGCCCAGATGTATTAAGGGCTCCCCACTAATTGTCGCATATGTGGAAGGGGGGTTTGGGGGTACTCCCCCAGAATTTTTTTAATTTGTTTAATGTGATTTCCTGTAAATGGGTGCATTTTGGGGATGGGCAATACTAAATTCAAGGCCTGTGCAGTAATCCATCCCTGGGACCAGGGTCCCAGAGTTATATGAACCTTGGTATCAAAGGGATCTAGCCTACTACTAGGACCATGGGCGTTGGAGGCATTGTGAAAGTGGGTTGTACATTTCACTAGGCTCCTCCCCCAGAAATTTTTTTTTGGACTAGATGCAATTTCCTGAATTCTGGTACATTTTAACAGGTTATTTAGATACTTCTATATAACAAAATAAAGCCAGCCTACGAAATGAATAAAAAGTAAATCATGCATAATTTAAAAATAACTCAATAGGCTACTTGGCTACGCAATAAGGTTTCCATTACAGCACCGCGGACGTTCAATGAACGCATGAAAGTGGATGGTTTGTTTGAAATCCCGACACTCTTTCAACTACATGGAACGTAATAGTTATCATCAAATACCTCCCCAGATTTCAGTGCCCATCAGTCCCAACATTTAACAATATAATCAAACAGTCCAAAAGTAAATTAAATATCAAACTAAACCGAAAATGTCATGCTTTTGAAGGCCTACCAGTATGCCGCTCCAAGAAACGCATGTCTCAAAATAAAACTCGCATAAGAAATAAAGGGCTGTCTCGAATACAATCCTGCCCCTAAAGGCCTGTACTTTGTCTTAAGACCCCGGCCATAATTTGAGGATTTACAGTATCTAAGTAGACAAACTGGCTTCAGATATCCAACAGAGTGAATAGAGATTGTGCAGTCTTAGCTGTGGTTAGTGACGTGATGCTGTTAATGGGGAGTTTTACATAGCCTAGCGTAAACCTATAGGTTATTATTTATTTGGCATACCTATAAGGCTTTTTACCTTATCAAAAGTGAGGAGGACGACTGATCTCTTCAACACTGCGGGGGATTTGGCGCTTGTCACTGTGTGTGTGACAGAAGCGGAATGGGAGAATGCGTGTAACAAAAAAAAAAAAAAAAGGTTTATGAGCGATTTACGCGCAAATGGGAGAATCCAATGAAAATGACAATGAAGCACTAAACAGATGCTGAAAACAGCACTGGTATTTCGCACGGCAAAAGTGTGTGTGTGTGGGGGGTCCAAACTAACAATTTTAAAAAGTGGGTGGGTGTTTTGTAAGAATTTAAGAAATGTTTGTATATTTTAACTTTTAAATGCATCAATCAGGTGCACTTTCAAAATAAATTCAGAGGTCAGACTTGCTTATTTTTATGGAAATATTTGTGCTGTAGCCTAAGCTATTTTGCACTTCAGAATTATAACCATGCACACACAGGTGGAATAGTTATAGTGATATTGCAATAAGTTCACAACCACAAAAACATATGCTACATTTCACAGTTCAGAAATGTTCAAAAATGTGTGTGAGAAGAATTATGCAGAATTATGCAGAAGTGGTCACCTGTGTTATTCAGCTAGTTTATTTAAGATAATATATTGGTCATTGTAATGGCCATAGCCTATAGCCTACATGCTATTCCTTTTTCAGGATGTACCCATATCTGCATTATGTGAATGTTTGCATATGGCTTATGTCAGGCTTTATATCAATATTTGTGTCTCGTTATTTGATTTTCTTCATATTTTTGTATTAATGTCACTAGGAAGCATGCCAATATAAATATATTCATTTATCTGTAATGGGATTGGCTGGAACCTGACAATATAAGAACCATGATAGTGGGATAATCTATGGCTGAGCAATTTACAAAAATGTATGTAGGCCTACTGACAAATAGTTTACATTAGAATACATTATAATTTCGCCCCAATGAGGCTATGTAGAAATGTGTTGCAATTTCAAAACCGGATTACTCAGGAACCACTTATTGCACAGAGGCATGCTTTATCCTCGTATTCGGGAGGTTTGCTGTTTATTGTGAAATAGGGTTTTCCACGTGTTGTGTGAAGGGTTAGTGAAATATTAAACCGAGAGTAATGGGTAAATGCAAATATGATTAGCCTAAATTGCACGTTGGTTCAATGTTCAATTCTCGCGAACCATTTATCACAGCAACTTGGCGCTAATATCATTGGAAAGCTTAGATTCCGCACGTTCACATGATGTGTGATATCATATGTATAGGTTTAGTTTAGTTGAACTTCATCTGCCAGGTATTTGACCTACCAGGGGGTCGTTTCTAGAAAAGTTAGCAACGACGTTGCTCAACCACCATGGTACGCAACTTGCGACCAAACAACGACACTGTTACACCTGTTTCCAGAAAGCATCGTACCTGTGTCGCAATTCGCTACCTCCGACGTTCGAACACCATAGTTCCAACAACGTTGTTGATGATGCAGCGATACATATCATTGGTGGAAACAGTGGCAACGTGTAATACCCCACCCCCTAGAAATGTTCGGTCACGGCCTATGTCGACATGTTTCTAATCTAAACCGAGTGATTAATGCTGGTATTGTCATTACCATCAGCCAAAACCTAAACCTATTGCAAGCATATAAAACAGTTAACTTAAGCAGACCAATATGAGTCATTATTTGTGTTAAATATCTATGTGTTGGAAAAAATATATAGCCTGGACAAATATCTGGGTATCCCATAGGTTATCAACTGTCTCGTGGCTTAACGGCAGCGCGTTGGTGCACTGCGCGCTCGACCGGAGTTCGCATTCTATCTCTTCTTTTCATCTCTGAGTAAGAGTAGGCCTACGAGACACAACAATAGGTTTTGACCATACATATTTATGTAGCCTATATAGTTACTCTACATCGAGAGACCATAGGTACAATACATCAGTCAAAAACAATTGAATCTACGTGTCACACTAGTTCACCTGCAGGTAGCGAGAAGCAAGAGGACAATCTCACATCATAAGAAAATCGAACCTACAACGTTGGGATAATAAGTCATCTGCTTTAGCCACTACACCATTTAACACTGCTGTTGTTAGGAACTGTGAAGATTATAATACTAAAATCAAGGCAATACTTTAATTAACATAAATAGCAAGAATGAGCCAAGTGGGAGTCAGTGTCTTAATCAAAATTAAGCTACAGGATAGATCAATCATTGAGTCACGAGATAAACATCCACTTCGCAAATTTTGGTTAGGCGGTTGTGATTTTCTGGTTAGGCGCTCCGGACACCAACAGGAACTACCAAGGAACGACACAAGTGCGACTGCCTAGGGGCAGTAGTTCAAACGACCAAACTTTGCGTCCTTGTTTGCGATAGACCTCTGAAGTTCGCCTACAAAAAAGCAGCCATCTTTGACATCCGGTATCTGGCGATTTTTCCTATGGGAAAATAACATAGGGATTTTTAATTATCGCATATTTTAAACTCTCGCGGGGATGAAAAAGTCTGAAATGCAGACGTTTTCCTGAACACACTTTTGTCCTCTGCCTTCGAGTGGATACTGTGATCTCCGGTACGTGAAGGCGGCACACTTAGATTATTGCTACCCCAGAGCTAACTTGCAATGCAACTTGCCATAGTTAGTTAGCTTCAATTAAAAACCGGATCTCCTTATATGGGCAAAGATGGCCGTTTTGGCTCTTTTTTGTAGGCGAACTTCAGAAGTCTATTGAGAGTTCGAACTAGGCCTACCCTTTCTAGAAACACCAAATCCAAGAACGATGGAGCGTACTAGGTTGCGACGCAAGTTAGCAAACGACGCTTTCTGGAAACGACCCCCAGGTTGACACTTCAGCGTGAAAAATACTCAATAATACTCAAAGCATACCTGAAGCCGGGGAAATTCGGGGGGGGGGGGGGGGGGGGGGGTGCGCCTGGTGCGCCTGGGATGGCTTCTGAAGTAGCATCGCAAATGAGAGAACATTTTGAAAATTCCACAGACAGGGGGTGCTCTTGAACCCTCTCACCGTCTCTGAAAGCATAACCGTGGCTCAACAGGTAGATCTATAGATAGGCTAAACTCATTTTTCAGGCATCTGACCGACCGGGTTGACACTTCAGCGTGAGAAATCGGGGGTGTGGCGTGTGAGCGTGTGAAACTAATCAAATGCGTGTGTCTCACGGCCAATGCGTGAGAGTTCGTGTAAACACATTTTAAAAATAAACGCTCTCGTGTAAATTCAGTTTTATTTGCAAACGTAGATGGCCAGATATTCGATTAGGAAAATGCCCTGCTTCGTGTAAACGTAGTCTATATATGATGTTTGTTGCTTAGGGTCCTATCGAGACAACTTTTGCATGTACATCTGCACTACACATAGTGGTATAACACTTATATGCATGAGTTATCTAACCAGGTTTACTTATGACACATTCCTATACCTGATGAAGAGGAGAGTTGTAAAATGTCTTGTCCTCGTACACCTTCACACCAGACACTTGTGGGTTGTCCACACATTGAATAGGAACCTGCAGCATATTTATTTCAATTATAAAGATGCTATGTGTTTGAATTCACATGGCAACAAACAATGCTTAAGTAACTTACTATGTTAAACATCACACACAAGTGCACAACATTTACATAACTTTAAATAAAATAAATGTATATTAAGACAAAATGCCTAGTTACATTCAGTTGGTTAGGAACATTAGGCCCAATCTTTTGAGTCCACAAGATCATCTGAAAAAAGGCACCCACCTGGTTTGCCATTTCAGCTGCAGAAAACTCAAAAAACCTTTGTGTGTGTGTGTGTGAATGTGAGAGACGGGGGGGGGGGGGGGGAGGGGTTCTACAATTACTGATCAGCAGGAAAATATGAGCTTCTCATAAATATGCATTTATTATTGGTTAAGAGTGTAGTTTAAAGAGACCATATAGAAGAAAAGAAAGGTGGAGCCTACAGGAACAAACTGAGCAGATTTATTTTGAGAAAACAATAATCTGGATGCTGAACTGAGAGTTAGAGTACAGTACCAACAGCTCCACAAGATGGATCTTACCAACAAACCAACTCTGCTTCAGCAAACCCAGCATTTTTTAGAGTGTAGGCTCCTTCTTTCCGTAATGAGTAATCTAATTTAGTCTTACCATTTTATTAACGCCGTTACCATTACTGCCAAAAAATCCGGCGCCTTACTATAATGAAGCCGTTTTTTTTTCATCAGACGCTGAGCAGACTTGTTCCTTAATTGGGGCAGTGCACGAGACAAGTGCATAAATGCTGACGATTGACTGAGGTCGAGGAAAAGCTCATGTAGCCTAAGCCAATCAGAGGTAGGGTTGGGCGGGTGTACGAAACATAGTCGCGGACACACAAATGAACAACAGCATCCACTGTGCACCCTCAACTGCTAAAATGCTGGTGCTCCACTGGAATCTACTCTTGAAGTAGGCTACTTTGTCCATCCACTCGAATATCCACAAAATCATAGTATGATCCAGTATGAAATCATAATTCATACTGGAACAAACAATCTAAGATCCAATAAAAATGATGGCAAAGAAGGCCCATGAAGAATTCCCTATGGCAAACTTAATTTCATCCCTCCTCAAAGACTTTCCTAACGATCTGATCAACAAAATCAACTAAAATAGACAGTGGACCAAAATATCTTCATATTGCTCAGAATTTTGAGTTGTTGGTCTAATGTCGACGTGTTGACATTAAACTAAAAATTCCGAGAATTAAGTTGAAATATCATGCTAACTTTAATCTCTACGTGTCGACATTAGGCCTACACTCAAAATTTCACATCATATCGACTTTAATCTCGATATGTTATGAATTGAAACTTTGAAAGTGAACAACTTACCGGTAGCCTACCGCTGCTCTGCCTTTCCTGCGCCGCATAGATAATCATGCGGCTGCTCTGGCTTTTCGGTGTTCAAGATCATCGTCATGAAATGGGCGTGTCTCCACACAGTGCGCTACCCCCTTTTGCATCGTCTCGCTTTATTTATTTATTTATTTAACCTTTATTTTACCAGGAATAATCCCATTGAGATTCAGAATCTCCTTTTCAAGCGAGTCCTGGCCAAGACAGCAGCATAATAGTTCCATTTTAAAATATACAGTGTAAAACAGACAACATAAAACAGAAAAAGTAGGCCTAATTTAATCTCAACATTATGATCAGAAAAGCAGAAGCAGAAAAGGCACATTCACCAAAGACAGTTCGCGTTCGGGGAATGTCATGATTTGCCCACAATCGAAGATGGTGGTTACTTTAGGAGTCAGGAGACAACATAAATAAGGAGGCAGTTTACACAGAATGGCCTTATAAAGACAATATAATGCTCCAACCTGCAATTCTACAAAGAAGGCCAAAACTCTACAAGCTATGAGTACGAAAAACAGAATTAGTTACAAATCTTAGAGCTGCATGGTATACTGAATCCAGCATTTTCAGAGATTTCAGTATTGACAGAAATGTTGCTTGAATAAGACTTATTCTCACACTAAAAAAGAAACAGCATTTGTTTCTATAATATAAACCCAACTTTACTCTAAGTTTTTTTGTTTGACACTCTGATTTTGAAGGATAAACTTTCTACTAAGAAACCAAGATATTTGTAGACTGATACTTGTTCAATTTCTTTCCCATATTTGTAGACTGATACTTGTTCAATTTCTTTCCCATCTTCTAGTGTAACAATCTGACAAACATCTGTGTTCCTTGAGGCACATAATTTTAGTTTTGTCAGAGTTTAGTACTAGTCTCAATTTATTGAGATTCTTCTGAATTATGTTAAAAGTAAATTGCAGGTCTTCTGAGGCACTTGCTAAGGATGAGGCAGTACAATACAAAATTGTGTCATCCGCATACAAATGATACTTTGCCTTTGTTACATTTTGACACAGATAATTTATATAAATAGTAAATAGAATGGGACCCAGACCCCTGGGGGACACCATTTTGAGTTTGAGGACACACCATCAACCTGAACACTTTGTGTTCGGCCACTGAAGTAGTCAAACCATTTGCCAGCTTTTGAAGACATTCCAATATCCACTTCTCAGGTAGCCTAAGTGCCTAAGTGGACAGCCAAAGGGCCATAAGGGCTTGGATCTGTCAAAATAGTTTGTCATTCATGCCATGTGGTGGCGGTATTGCACCAGTTGATATTATTTTTTACAACTTCAGTTTTGAAGAAAGAGGAAGCTACCAAAACATTCCATCTTTTTTCAATTTGCTCTATATGGGAATCCACGCCATTTCGCAGTGTTTCTTCATTGGTTGATAAGAACATTTCGATTAGTATGGATTGTGTTTGAATCCGGATTAGAGATAATCACACACAAACAATAGATTTGGTGACTGTTTAGCCTACGATAGTAACGTTAACCAGCTGGCTGACTGGGCTGCTGCCGCTTGCTGCTGTGTCTGCTAACCAGACTTCATTTCGTCACTGTATTGTTCGTTTTTTTCTGGTAAATACGCCTTAAAAGTCTTCACATATTCAGTCACAGACATAACAAGTTGCAACTTCGTCTTGAGTTTCTAAACTGTACTTTGTTCGTGGCAAAGATAACTAGGCAATGGCTAATGTTAGCAACATGATGTTAGCTAACCTCATCAAGCCTGGGAAGGCATTTACGTTATATTCTTAAACGTTTTTTGTCTTGCTCTAGTTCTATACGTTTAAAAGTGTATGTAATATACGCGAGTTAATCCAGTTCCAATGTCATTGATTCGAGCGTAAGACTGCAATTTTAGATAAGTAGCACTATTACGTTTGCTAGCCTATAACGTTAATTAGCGTGCTAATCAATGTAAACAGTCAACATCAACATGCAGTTAAGTACAATCTAGGTAGGCTACTGTGTAGAGATCATCATAGTCGAAGAGTTTTCTAAAGCCTAGCACAAGGAAACCGTATATGTATGTATGACCGATATGTTGATGCTGATAAATAGGTCGTTACGATGCGAATCACCGAGCCATATGTCCGATGTCTTCATTGATACTTTCTCTAACGTTAACGTTACATCCTCAGCATGAGCGATGGGGTCTTTGGGCAGCAGATTTCAGAGTACATCTACACGACCGACTGAAGAGGTGTCGGAGGAGGTCTGTGAAAGGAAAGGGCATGGTTGTGAATGCAGAAAGAGAAAGCGGACCTCGCACTGCGAGTGTGACAGCGAGCCAGAGGAAGATGACAGTCTTCTGGACACACCTCGCAGGTATGCCAAATCACAGAAAAGACTATGCTTCATTTGCTGTCATAGTCCACGTCAAAGCCAGTTGACAACAAGCACAACTTATAGCGACTTTAACTTACATTGTTGTGCCTCTGGGTAATTATTGGGTTTATTTTGTTTATGTGAAGGAAAAAGTTAAAAAGCACCTCAAAATACATTTACCAGACGCTCTTCTTGAATGGGGAGAACAGTGACATTCGTATATGTGCATTGGGTCAGGAGTGGAATCTGCATAAAGTATATTTGTGCCAGGTACGTGGAAGTTATCTTTTTCAGTGTAAAATACAGACAGCACACATTTGTACGGATCAACGGCATTGTGCCTGTTGAGGGTAGTTTGACACATGACCTCTCTCTCTCTCTCTCTCTCTGTCTCTAGTCTGGATATTTCTCCAGTATGTTTAGTGGATCTTGGAAGGAGTCTAACATGATGGTCATCGAGCTGGAGATTCCAGATCAGAACATTGACACTGAAGGTGAGCCTATGAATCAATTCATATGTTTCCTATTGTCACTGTTGATTGATTTGGTGTCTCATACATAAAATGCAAAGCGTGTTGAATGACAATTGTGTATGACAATGTGGTATACAGTAATTAAACAGAACTTCTCAATGTCTAATCCGACAGCACTTCTCAGTCTTAAATCCTACAGCACCTCTGTGATTTTTTTCTTTTCCCTCTACCTTCTCTTCGGTTTCTCTAGCCCTGCAGGTCGTGTTTGGTTCTCTCTACAGGGATGACGTCCTGATCAAGCCTAGCAGAGTGGTCAGCATTCTGGCAGCAGCGTGTATGCTGCAGCTGGTGAGGACCCAAACAGCGCTAACCAGACTGATGGGTGGTGGTGGTGGTGGTTATGGCAGCGCTAACCAGTCTGATGGGTGGTGGTGGTGGTTATGGCAGCGCTAACCAGTCTGATGGGTGGTGGTGGTGGTTATGGCAGCGCTAACCAGTCTGATGGGTGGTGGTGGTTATGGCAGCGCTAACCAGTCTGATGGGTGGTGGTGGTTATGGCAGCACTAACAGACTGATGGGTGGTGGTGGTTATGGCAGCGCTAACCAGACTGATGGGTGGTGGTGGTTATGGCAGCGGTATCCAGGCTGATGGGTGGTGGTGGTTATGGCAGCGCTAACCAGTCTGATGGGTGGTGGTGGTTATGGCAGCACTAACAGACTGATGGGTGGTGGTGGTTATGGCAACACTAACCAGACTGATGGGTGGTGGTGGTTATGGCAGCGCTAACCAGACTGATGGGTGGTGGTGGTTATGGCAGCGGTATCCAGGCTGATGGGTGGTGGTGGTTATGGCAGCGCTAACCAGTCTGATGGGTGGTGGTGGTTATGGCAGCACTAACAGACTGATGGGTGGTGGTGGTTATGGCAACACTAACCAGACTGATGGGTGGTGGTGGTTATGGCAGCGCTAACCAGACTGATGGGTGGTGGTGGTTATGGCAGCGGTATCCAGGCTGATGGGTGGTGGTGGTTATGGCAGCGCTAACCAGTCTGATGGGTGGTGGTGGTGGTTATGACGGTTAAAAGACAAAACAATGGACAGTGTTGAAGTCAACTGGAAGGAACTTTAAAATGGCTGAGATTTAACCAAATTGGGACAATATGGTGTAAATGGACTTTAAAAATGTCCTGTTTGCTATACGTGCTCTGGCTCCATAAAACACTCTGTGTACAGTCTTACTGAATAGACAATATGGATGACCAATTTTGGCTTCATTTCATCAGAGCATGATGTCGAATTATTTTTGTTTTTTTTAGTCATTGGGTGATGTGGACTACTTAATGTTAAGCTCCTATTTACTCCGTGACTATCAGTTTGTGTTTGTTGGATGGAGTTGTTTGAGTTTGACCTGTCCAAAAGTCATTCTTTTCGATTACTGTCTGGGCAGTGTGGTGCTGTATTTTTTACATTCTAAACACTGGGCATTTTTCTGGGCAACTTTATAACGTTGGGTATTTTTCTGGGCAAGTTTATAACATTGTTGGTTTGTTGGGCATTTGTCTGGGCAACTTAAGAACGTTGGGGTTTGTTGGGCATTTGTCTGGGCAGTGTGCTAGCACCTTTAGACCTTAGACTGACGTGATGCTCTTGCTCTGTCCCCGCCTGTCAGGACGGATTGATCCAGCAGTGTGGCGAGACGATGAAGGAGAATGTCAGTGCCAAGACGGTGTGTGGCTACTACGCAGCCGCCAGCATCTACGGCCTGGACTCTGTCATGAAGAAGTGAGTGAGAGAGGCCTCCAGATCCTTTTTCCCATACTGCCACACAGCAGTATCACAGTGTTTCCTAGTAAATAAGTAAACATATGATTGTTCACTGTTGTTTGTTTCAGATGCCTAGAGTGGCTCCTCAATAACTTTATGACCAATCAAAACGTGGACCTCATGAAAGAGCTGGGGTATGCCTTTGTCTTTGAGTAGTTGTAGTGTGTGTGTGTGCGTGTGTGAGAGAGAGAGAAAGAGCGAGCACTGTCATGAGTGTGTGTGTGTCATGTTCAGGGTGCATAACTAAAGCGCTCCTATTACTGAGCATAAAAATAGTTTTTGAAGACCTGTCTACGTCCTTTGAATGTGCACACCACTATCATGTATGGTGTAGCTAATTCCAGATCTCTGAAGTTCGCCTACAAAAAGGACCCAAAGCTGCCATCTTTGCCCTTATAAGGAGATCTGGGTGTTGAAGCTAACTATCTATGGCAACTTAGTTCCATTGCAAGTTAGCTCTGAGGGAGCAAAAATCAAAGTTTGGTGTCTTAACATACCGAAGGGGCACAGTACCCACTCGAAGGCAGTGGACAAAAGTGTGTAGAGCAAAACGTCTGCATTTCAGACTTCTTCATCCCCGCGAGAGTTTAACAGGTGTGATAATTTAAAATCCCCATGCTACATTCCTATAAGAAAAATCACAAGATACCGGATCTCCTTATTTGGGTAAAGATGGCAGTTTTTTTTATAGGCAAACTTCAGAGGTCTATTGATTGTAAAGGAAGTTAATTGTTGCAGCATACGCAGCGTGACCAGGGCGCTTCAGTTGCGCGTCCAGTGTAGCCCGGCTGTCAAACTCCTCTTTTGATACTGCCAACAAACTCCTGGCCATCAAACTCCAATCAAACTCCTGGCCATAATATCCCCTTCAGAGAAGGATACTGATGCTAGTCATGTCAGTGTGTGATAAGTGTTTGCTGTGCTATGTGTGTGATGCTATGTTGTGTGCGTGTGTGTGATGTGTGTTTGCTGTACTGTGTGTGTGATGCTGTGCTGTGTGTGAGCATGTGATGTGTGTGTGTGTGTGTGTGATGCTGTGCTGTGCTGTGCTGTGTGTGTGTGTGTGTGTGTGTGTGTGTGTGATGTGTTTGTGCTGTGCTGTGTGTGTGATGCTGTGCTGTGTGTGTGTGTTTGCTGTGCTGTGTGTTTACTCTGATGTGATGTGAAGTGTGTGTTTGCTGTGGTGTGTGTATGCTCTGATGAGATGTGTGATGTGTGTTTGCAGGGTGGACGTGATGGAGCAGCTCATCCAGTCCTCCGACCTGTTTGTCATGCAGGTGGAAATGGACATCTACACCGCTCTCAAGAAGGTACTCCACCTTGACGCTCATAGAACACAGCACAGCACAGTCTACTGAACGCAGGCTATAAAATAATGTAATACGTAAGGGATAATGTATAGAACGCCGGTGATTATTGGGAAATAGGTCCCGACAGGGCGAACCGGACCCCGACGCACAGCAAAGGGCGTTCTATCCCGCTTATTACACGGCTACTTGCCAAAACGAAACAATACACTCCCAATGATATGATTCTTTAGGTTATAGCCTATTTGTTACCGTTTCATCGTGGCTTTTGCTGAGAAACAAATAGTTCGCAACAGCACGCTGAACTTGAATCAAACATTCTTTAGAACACAGCTGATAAACTGCTGCTTTCACTTTTGAATGAAGTTCCAGTAGTTGCGTAGTGATATGAAAGACCTGAATTAGAAGCACAAAACCCATTTTCCTTGACAGCGGTCTGTTATACTTAGCAACGGTCTGTTATTGAGAAATAGCAGACCACCGAATATTGGGAAGGCCCATTCAAGTGAATGGAGCATTCTGCAGCATTATGAAGAGCCGTGTGAACCTGCTCTTAAGAAGGTACTGCAGCATGGGGCTAGTAAAGCACAGCACAGACTGGGTCTGCTAAACACGTGCTATAACATAAAGATGTAAAGGTACCACAGCCATATGCTCATAAAGCTCACTGACTCAGCTGACTGACATTCATTGTTTCTTTGTTTGTGGAAGTAGTTTCTACACATATTAATGTGTAAATCTGTTTTTTGTGTCCACTGTTCAACATACACACACACACACACACACTCACAAAAACACGTTAGTGGATGTTCCTGCAACTCAACCCGTCCTGGGAAGGGCCCCTCAAGCAGTTGCTCCCTGATGCAGAGAACTGGCTTTGCAAACGCAGGACTGGTGAGGATTACATTACACATACACACACGCACAAGCATGTGCGCAGCCGTGCACACATATACAAACACCATCCACATACATATGGTACTGTACTCTACATACTGCACTAGTTTTTTATTATAACGAATATATGGATAGTACAAACATAATACATCTGCGCTCCTGTCACATCAATCAAGTACAAATGACACAAAGATACACACACACACACACACCATTAATGTATTGTCATAGTCATTCAAATTGGATTGAGCTAGAATATAAAATTGGTTCGAACATAGGGATATGTATATACATATATATCTACTATTTGTGTGCATTTGCATTATTTTTGCTATTCTGACCTTGTGTGTGTGTGTGTGTGTGTGTGTGTGTGTGTGTGTGTGTGTGTGTGTGTCTGACAGACCTAGGAGAGGAGGAGCCTTTCCTGAGCACTGAGGAGGGCTCGCCCTACGCTCCTGTCTTCCGTCATATTCGCCTGCAGTACATCATCAACGACCTGTCCTCTGCACGCATCCTGGAGAGGGACAACATCCTCCCGCCAGGTATGTAGGAAACGAGCACACTGAGGTAGCGCAGAGATTGGAGGAGGAGGACCACAACAATGATGATGATGATGGTGATGATGATGAAGAGGAGCGCTTGCAGGGCGGATAGAAAGAGATTTGTCAAAGAGTAGTTGATTCCAACCCTGATGTAGCTTAACTCTGGAAAATTGTAAAGAATATCTGGGTTCATTGAATTTAACATAGAACCTTGTTGCGAACCTTGTTGCGGAACAGAATCTTATGTTAGAATGTTCAAAAACCCACACCTTTAAGGGTTAAATATGGCCCTAAAGTGGCCCTGATCTGGCTCAGTCATTTTCCATCCCATCTCTCTTCCACTGGCTTCTCATCACTTTCAACACTCCTATCTTCATAAAGGCAAAAGATGATAAAAAAAAGAGTAGCAACACACTCATACTCTCGGTCTAGCCAGGTTGAAATAGGTGCCTTGTTCCTTTACCTGTTTATTTTTTTGTGTAATTATTATATTGATATATTATATTAAAATTCTATATATTAATATTTCAACTACTAGTATTGGAGAGATATATTAGACTGGTATATTGGAGTGCAGTCAAAAGCTACATCTTTTGGTGTTGTTAATGTGATTCGGCCTATAATAGTCTCTTTTCATTGTCCTCTAGACTGGCTCTCGGCCATGTACAAACAACAGTGGTTCACCATGCTGAGGACGGAACATGACAATGACCACGGGTGAGGCCAACCCCCCCCAGCTAACACTGCTCACGCTCGGCTCATTCACCTCATTCACACACACACACACACACACACACACACAAACACACACACACACACACACACACACACACACACACACACACACACACACACACACACCCACATACACATTCATAGCAAACACATTTATAGCAAACGCACACATGGTCATTTAAAAAGTAGACACACATACACATATGTTCATATCAAACGTATAGCACATGGTAATTTAAAAAAGTAAACAAACACACATGTTCATGTCATTTAAAACATAAACAGACATGCATGTTCATATCAAATGTATAACACACACATGGTCATTTAAAACGTGAACACACATGCATGGACTTTGTGAAAGTATAACAAAAGAAAGTATATTTCTTTTCTTTTCTTTTCTCTGATTGTCTAACACTCTGTAAAGCACCATGAGACATGTGTAATGTTTTGGCGATCTATAAGTACAATTAAATTGAAATTGAAATTGTATAACACACACATATACATTTAAAGAGTATGATGCATGCATCTTCTTCTAGAAAGAATAACATATGCAGGTTACTTTTAAAAGCATAAAGGGCGGTTCACACCAAGAACCATAACTGTAATGATAACGGCAAAAAAATATATGAATGGAGACATCTACACATAAACTATAACTTTAATGACACGAAGAAAGATATTGTTTGGGATCATTTTGAGAACGATAAAAAGCTGACAGCCAATCAGAATCCATCAAATTTTAGCCATCACATTCATCAACACAAAGAGAGACTTTTCTTATCGTTGGTCAGATGATTTTATTGTTATGGTTATAGTTATCGTTCCTGGTGTGAATGGCCCTATATGCATGTAAGTTCTAAAAGTAGAAAGCATTTGAGCAGAATAGCATATGCATGCATGTTCATTGTAAAGTTAGACTGACCATGCTCAGAAGCGCATATCTTGGATCTTGCATCTACGTTTCAATTTTGGGGGGTGGGGGGTGGAACATGGTTATTAACTAGCTATTACAGTGGTGTATTAAACTCTCTCTCTCTGTCTGTCTGTCTGTCTGTCTGTCTGTCTGTCTGTACACTTCCCTCTCCTAGACCTCAGGAAGCAAATAAGGAGGAGTTTGAGCTGAACAGTATGCGATGTGGGAGGAAGCTGAGTAAAGATGGTGATGTAGGTCTTCACCTGTTCTGTTTCTCACCTCAGAAAACATACCTTAGTACAGATGGTGATGTAGGTCTTCACCTGTTCTGTTTCTCACCTCAGAAAACACACCTTAGTACAGATGGAGATTTAGGTCTTCACCTGTTCTGTTTCTCACCTCAGAAAACACACCTTAGTAAAGATGGTGATGAAGGTCTTCACCTGTTCTGTTTCTCACCTCAGAAAACACACCTTAGTACAGATGGAGATGTAGGTCTTCACCTGTTCTGTTTCTCACCTGTTTCTACAGTATTGCTGGCGGTGGACGGGCTTCAACTTTGGCTTTGACCTGCTGGTGACCTACACCAACCGCTTCATCATGTTCAAGAGAAATACCCTGAGCCAACCATGCGGGGGCGCTGTTAGCCTACAACCACGAAGACACCTGGCGTATAGGTCTGTATGCGTCGTAGATCCATCCCTGACCCACACTCTTATGGTGATGTTAATGGCTTTTATCCTTCAGAATAATATTAGAATAACAAAAGCACAATAAACATTTCAATAACATTTAAAGTATCAATTTATAGTTAAGGAACCAGTTTCAAATGGATAGACTATTTTGAATGTCTCTTTCAAAGGCACACAGTCACAGAAATATTAATTTGGTCTGCTCCGGTGACTCGGGTGGTCATGTGATTACATTTTTTCCCAGATCAAGGTGTCCCGTTATACAGAATTAATAGCCACCCCACCAGCCAATCAGAAAAGAGTACTTCATGTCTCAAGTTACAGATGCGGGCGGGAGCGGGACTAAAAATGACACATTAATACGGGAGCGGGCAGGAGTGGGACAGAATATTGCGGGAGCGGGCGCGCAGCTGCCTAAAATGAGCTTCCTGTTGTTGTCCCATTCTGTAAGTGTAACCCATGGACATATAAAACAGTGAATGGTGTGACCCCTTTATGTGTTCAGGTTACGGCTGGCTTCCTTTGACAACAGTGGTAAACTGGTCTGCAGTCGGAGCACCGGCTACCAGCTACTCACCCTGGAGAAGGACCAGGTCAGCAAACTCACCCACACCTCTACTCTATCATCCGTCACAGGTTTCTGAGTAAAAAAAACTGGTAACACTTTACTTGACAGTATCGACATAAGAGTGACATGACACTGTCATGACACATGAACCCTAACCCTAACTCTAACCCTAATCCTAACCCTAACACCTTACTCTAACCCTAACCCTAACTTGTTATGACAAAAACCGAATGTCACTTAATAACGGAAGCGTTAGGTCATAAACGTTTATGACTTGTTTATGACACGTTCATGACAGTGTCATGTTGCTCTTATGTCGATACTGTCAAGTAAAGTGTAACCAAAAACTAATCTAATCTAACATCCCGGCTTCACTGGGTCCGCAACTGAAGCGCTCTGTTTGCGTAGCGTAAAATTACGTTTTAGAAGACTGGTCAAATTGTTTCGAACGTACGTGCCGCTATCACGTCTGGTATAGCCAGTTCCATTGATTATAGTTGAAGCTGCTACGCGAACAGAATGCTTCAGTTACGAGCCCTGTGTAGCTTCCCGGTGTGGGTTTAGATAGATTGCTGGAACATTTTGTAGCGTTGTCTGTCTTCATTGTCTTCAGTGAACCCTTAGTTTGTGTGTGAAAAGTTTGTGTGCATTGTGTGTGAAAGTTTGTGTGCATGCAAGTTACACTCAACGACCCTACCCCCATCTCTTCCTCTCTCTCTCTCCCTCTCTCTCCATCTCTCTCTCTCTCTCTCTCTCTCTCTCTCTCTCTCTCTCAGGAGTATGTGGTGATGAACCTGGACAGCCGTCTCCTGTTCTTCCCCCTGTACGTGTGCTGTAACTTCCTGTACACCTCGCCCCAGTCCGAGCGCCGCCTGGAGGCCCCGGAGCCCGAGAGTAGCGCTCGGAGCGCCTCGTGACCGTCCGTCCACCCCCACCGTCCACCCCCATCGTTCCCATCATCACTCACATGCCTTATCAGCTCAGCGTTTTAAGTCTTGTTTTTTTATTTTGTTTTTCTTTGGCGGACTGCTCCTTTGAATGGGCATCAAATCTTTTTATTATCATTTGCTTGTTTTTTTTAAGAACTTTATTTAAAAAAACAAAAACAAATCCAATTGCCAATAACAAATCAACACACTTGCGTGTGCTTTGGGCAGCTACATGGATCTTCTAGAACATTCTCAGTGAGGCCAGCTTTTATTTTTACACGCCTTTCTTTTTTGTGTGTGTGTGTGTTGTCACTTGATGTGTCATTCCTATTTATGCTGGTATTGTTTTGTCTCTGTATGCGAGGTCAAGTGAGGTGAGTTGAGTGTTGTGCGTCGTGATGCTCTGTTCTGAGGAGTGTGTGTTCAACAGGGCTGTGTGCTGCCTCCTCTGCGATTGTGTGTGTGTGTGTGTGGGGGGGGGTCAGTCCCCTCTGGTGCTCTTCTGACAGGTAAGCTGAAGGGCTGAAGGAAAAACTGCCGTCTCGGCTCACGTGAAACTCAAGGTGGGGGGGGCTAGAACAGGCCATGTTTCAGTCTCTGGTCATCTGCTGAGGTATTTTATGCCCCCCTCTTCTGATGTAGCGGTAGTGTTCTACTGCCCTGATGTTACGAGGGCGTATTTGGCTCCCTTCAGGTGTGTGTGTGTGTGTGTGTTTGTGTGTGTGTGTGTGTGTGTGTATAGGGGGGGGGGGGGTATTTGGCCCTCCTCTGATGCAAATGGGGCATCTAGGGGCCCTCTTTTGATGTACGGGGGTATTTGATACCCCTGTTTAGATGTGGCGGGGCATTCTACTGTCCTCCGATGCAAAAGGAGCATCTAGGGGCCCTCTTTTGTTGTACCAGGGGTATTTCAGACCCCTACCTGGATGTTACAGGGCATTCTGCTGCCCTCCTTTCATGTAATGGGCATATTTATGCCCTCCATATGTTGTTATGGGGTAATTCACAGTTGTCCAGTGATGTTTTGTCTTACATTTGTGAACATTTCTACATCATGCAGACTGCTGACCCTTGTTCAAAGTTGAGTCGTGACATTCGGACCAAAACGACACTGGGCAGAAGACATTGCCAAATGTCCATTAAATATACAACTAACCAGCTCTTGTGGTGTTTCTCTTCATTTCTGTTGTTTAGTTCTGAAGAATGGGATGTAATAATGCGATTTTATACCACCAGTGTGCTCTGTCATAAGTTGGCTGACTACTGAACCTCAGTTTACTGACAATTATTGTCTTCGGGAGCTACAACTTCCTTTCTTTTGTGAATGGTCATATTAAACACAACTGAGCAAAACGTTAGTCATCCTAATCTGGACTACATCAGGCACATAATATGTACAATATATACAGGTGCTGGTCATATAATTACAATATCATCAAAAAGTTGATTTAGGTCAGTAATTTCATTCAAAAAGGGAAACTGTTATATTCATTCATTATACACAGACTGATCTCTTTCAAATGTTTTTCTTTTAATTTTGATGATTATAACTGACAACTAATGAAAATCCCAAATTCAGTATCTCAGAAAATTAGAATAATATTATTACTTAAGACCAATACAAAAAAAGTTTTTTAGAAATGTTAGCCAACTGAGAAGTATGAGCATGTACAGCACTCAATACTTAGTTGGGGCTCCTTTTGCCTGAACTACTGCAGCAATGCGGCGTGGCATGGAGTCGATCAGTATGTGGCACTGCTCAGTGTTATGAGAGCCCAGGTTGCTCTGATAGTGGCCTTCAGCTCTGCTGCATTGTTGGGTCTGGCGTATCACATCTTCCTCTTCACAATACCCCATAGGGTTAAGGTCAGGTGCGTTTGCTGGCCAATTAAGAACAGGGATACAATGGTCCTTAAACCAGGTACTGGTAGCTTTGGCACTGTGCAGGTGCCAAGTCCTGTTGGAAAATGAAATCTGCATCTCTATAAAGTTGGTCAGCAGCAGGAAGCATGAAGTGCTCTAACACTTCCTGGTAGACGGCTGTGTTGACTTTTTGGGCACTCATCGGGCATACTATTCAGCAGAAATGCACGTACGCAAGGCTTCACGACACCAATCTTGCTCCAGCGGCGAGTTCACAACACATGATTGGAAAGATATCTTCACATTCAACACACCATATGATTGGCTTAATGTATTCACATCACACCACATGATTGGCTCAATGTATTCACACGTCGACGTTTTGCCGAGGAAGAGGTGGGATATGTGTAGACAACGGCCATATTGGCGTTACAAACTAGGCCTGTCAAACTCGATTCCTTTTAAGGATCCGGGTTATTCTGAGTCACTCACTAAACTGATCCGGGTTGAACGAGTCACTTGAGTCACTTGAGTCAGTATTGCTAAATCGCAAAGAAATTCAGTCCTACGTTCAAGCAGTGCAGTGGGGTGCTTAATTTCGTTAAGTGCCTTCTCATGTTGGATGTGGATCCTCCATGATTTGAAACCAGGTTTTTGCTGTACTTGCATTTAGCCTAAGAGTTAGAAAATTTGCCTAGGTCTAATGCTACTCTGCTACAATGTTTATTACCACTACTATATACTAATAGTAGGCTACTAGGAATCTATTCTAATAGGTATTAGGCTGCTAATACTAGGCAACTAATATTATTAGCCTATTAATCATAGCTATATATATATATATATATTATATATATATATATATATATATATATATATCATGTTAGGTAGCCTAATATAATATAATATAAAATAGCCTAATATAATAGCATCAAAACCTCCACCCACTCACGGGAAAGAAAGCAGTTTGAGCCAGACTGTTTATTTATTGTCTTAACCTAGCCTAAGCAATTGACTTTCAATGTAGACATATAAACAGGAACGTAGAAATGCCCTGCAGTGAATAAATTATTATTATTGTTATTATTATTATTATTACTACTACTACTACTATTCTCATTAGGCCTATTATTATTATCACCTTGACACGAGTAGAAACTAGGCTACTTGCTCGTCTACAGATCCACTCATGACAATGTAGCCAGCTGATTCGACTGACTCGCACTCATAACAACATAATGTAACCGGTCCGCCCGGTTGATCCAAATGACCCAGGTAGGCTACACAAGCAACTCCATAAAGAGCTTGCAATGTTTCAGACTGTCTTCGCGACCTAATTGCATTTTAAAGTAGGCTATGCGTGCAGAATGTATGTTATTTCAGAAGTGAAAGCATGGCTTTTGTTGTGGATTTGTTTTTCACCTTGACGAGGAGTTACTCTAAAGATCCACTCATGACAACGTAGCCGGCTGATTCGGCTGACTCGCACTCATAACCTAACCGGCCCGCCCGGCTGATTGATTGACCCGGGTAGATAGGCTACTCAAGCAGCTCCATGAGCGTGCAGTTCGGACTGTCTGCACGACCTAATTGCATTTTAATATGCTACATCTATACACCAAACCTAATTATGTATAGGCTACATGCAGAACATTGAATGTTATATTTCAGAAGTGAAAGAATGCCTTTTGTTGTGGAATTGCTTTTCACCTCGAGGAGGAGCTACTCGCTCTCGCAGATCCACTCATGACAACGTAGCCGGCTGATTCGACTGACTCGTACTCAACGTAGCCTAACCGGCCGGCTGATCCGACTAACCCGGATTGCTACTCAGCCGCTCCAATCTTGAGTCCCATGGTCTGTGAGTCTGCAATGTTTCCGGCTCTGCGGGAAGTTAACCAGTTATCTCGGACTGCCTGCTCACTCAGTCGCTTGAGTTGATTTGTGGAGTTGTGGTTGCCTACGAAATTGTTACATTTTTGGCAGCTACGATGGCTAGGACTAGGAGGCTAGCTAATGTTGCAAGAGGTTTGTGTGTGGCGCTGTTTATCGTTTTAGATTGAATTGTAGTAGGACTCAACTGATCCGAGTTAATGATACTAGAGACTCGCGACTCATGGGTTAATTTAAAGATACGGGTGAAAGATCCGAGTGAATCACAACTCAAACAGGCTTATTACAAACTAACCCCATGCATTTCTATGGAAGATTTTTTGAGTGCTGTGTCTCCTCATTAGAAAGTCTCTGCTTTTACGTCTTGCCCTCCTTGTGCAAGGTGTCAATGGTCATCTTTTGGACAACTGTCAAGTCAGCAGTCTTTCCCATGATTGTGTAGCCTACAGAACTAAATGAGAGAGCTTTTAAAGGCCTTTGCAGGTGTTTTGAGTTAATTAGCTGATTAGAGTGTGGTACCAGGTGTCTTCAATATTAAACCTTTTCACAATATTCTAATTTTCTGAGATACTGAATTTTGGGTTTTCATTAGTTGTCAGTTATAATCATCAACATTAAAAGAAAAACACTTGAAATATATCAGTGGGGTGTACTACGAATCTCGATTAGTGGGTTAGCGAGGTATGTTGCGCTCAAAGCCAGGGTATACTGTGACACGAAAGTGGATCTGTTTTAGTGTCGCTATATCACCATGGTATCTTATGCTGTCAACCAAACCTGGTCGGGAGGAGGTTATGTGCTAAATTATAGCTCAAATCGTGTAATCTACCGCACACTGACCAATCAACTGTCTTAAAAAACGAAGTTCTCACGTGTAGGATTCTGTCATATATCTTACAGGTGGAGCTCCGCCTCTACTAACATTTTGGATCTCGAATGCGCTTTAATAGTGCTGTGCGTGCAAATATCCCACTATGGAGGGGCATACCATACAACAACTGATGACAATTGATTTATTTGATGTTATAGGTTAGACACAAAAAATCACCGCAGTGTAGATTAAGCTATCGCTCATGAATGCGGAAGTAATTGTTTTTAAATAGAGGCGGTCTTGTGCGTCTCCACGTTACACGATTGGCCAAAGTCATCCCAACACCGAGAACGCGCACAGATCTGAGCTGAAAGCCTAGTTTGACAAATATATCACATAACTGCTATCGTAGTATCACTTAACGTATACCCCTGAGTCAAGGCTTTGTCAAGCCTCGATATGTCTACATAGCCTAGATATGTCTAACGTGCTTCGTAGTATACCCCACGGTTTCACTTTTTGAATGGAATTACTGAAATAAATAAACTTTTTCATGATATTCTAATTATATGACCAGCACCTGTAATATTATCCAAGATAAAGTGAAAGAATGGATGCTTGAATAATATATGATACCAACAGACCACTGTCAACTTTAATTTAATTCTTTGATTTATTGTCTGTACAAAAACAAACAAGAGCACAAGGTCAAGAAGTCAAGTGCTTCACAGTTCACAAAACCCATCACAATCAGGAGGCAGATGTGTATGAAAGAGCACCAAACCAAACAGCCCTCCACAGGTCTCCACTTCCAAATATCTGCAACATTTTATCAAATACAAGGCATGCACACACAAACTGCTGACTGACATCCTATCCATCAGAGACAGAAACATAGCACAGAGTTGTCAAAACTGAATTTTTAGACGGACTTACATGACATTGAGGCAGGCGACTCAAACACTAGGCCTTATAACCTCAAGCCTGACTGAGTGAGTAGGAAATAACTCAATTTTAGTGACCTTGATGCTATAGCTGGCAAGCATCATGTGGTCTTAAGTCAGTGGTGATAAAAGAACATGGAACACCATACTCAGTATTTTCAGCAACAGTCAGTTGCTCTTCCTAGTCCAGTGATCTTTACCATGACGATTATCTAGTTTCAAGCTGATTTTGCAAAGTGCTAGTTTTGGCCATAAAACTAGCCTTGAACCTCCCCTTGGCTTTGGTTAGTCATGGTACCCAAACAATAACATCTCTTAACCCTCTTGCCGGTCCTATTTTGAATCTGATTAACCATATGAATCCCGTTCGGGATTTCTCGGCATCGTTTTGTCCCCCGTTGCTCTGATGGGACCTCCCCAGATTGCCGCATCCCGGTCACTGTGACTGCGATATGGACTCGAGGTTCTCCTGAAGCTTGCGGGTCATGCTGGGCAGGAGGTTGATGTGGTCGTCCACGCAGCTGCCCACGCACTGCTCCATCAGGGCCCGCACGGCCGGTTCCTTCGCCCCCGTGTCGAAGAGGTCTCGCGCTTTATCGTTGCAGTGCATGGTGCAGCGGCTTAGTCTATCCTGAGAGTCGAGAGATCGGAAAGATGATGTTTATATCATATGTGATATGTGATATCAGTTTCAATCAGTTTCAGTGAGCAAGGCTATCGCTAATAGTTACGAGCACGGTCAGATATGTCTTGAGTGTGTGTAGTTATTACTTTATTACCACACACCCAACTGAGGTAGGTACTCTTCTCTAGCTATGCATGAGTATTCATGCTGTTGCTATACTGGCCTCATCTAGAGCAGTAGGGTAATGAAAGTGCATAACCAGACATAGGTGATAAAACTCACTCCAATGGCTAAATCAGTTCAATATTTCATAATAACATGCTACAACTCACCACATCTATTTGACCTAAACATGTGATGCAGATCATGATGTGATGCAGTAACAATCTCCTCTGTTGTGTGTATTACAACATTCTTTTACATTTCTCATTTGAGTTTTACCTCTTCAGCTTCACAATTTTGACTGTAAACTTAAAAGGATTGTGCTTGCAAATTGCCCAGACAAATGCAGAGCAACTCCAACCAATACTAACAGCTGAATCAGTGCGTGGTATAATCAGTCTGTTTTTGTTGGTGTTTGTCTGTCTTGTCCTTTACAGTCTAGGGCAGTGGCAGTGTGGAGCTGACAGCTGATTTTCTGAAAAAAAATTTTGCAACCAACTACAGCCACTTTTAGACTGTCGGGATCAGTTGTGCATCGTCTGAGCAGTGTGCAAGCACTATAAGAGAAAAGGTGTTGTTTACTTTACCTGGAATTTCTCCAGCTCCGCGGTCACTGTCCCTTGTGCATGGGCGAGGGGTGTGTGGCAGCGTTCGATGCACTGATGTACCTGCGTCATGCTGTCCGTAGAGCGGTCACAGCAGTCTGCGCTACACTGGAACATACGGCCCTGAATGACCAGACCAGACACAGAGAAAGAACAAAGCCAAGGGCGGTGATTAGATTGGCCAGCTTTCTCAATCCCCTCATCATGATGGAGCCAATTACAGTGTTAAGTGGGTTATGTGGGTTTTCTAGCATTTAGATGCTGTTTGTCTGTTAAAGCCATTGCATACTGCTTTGCTTCAGTCACACTGTGATTAACAAGTTGGGCTTTAACTAACTAGATAGATAGATAGATAGATACTTTATTGATCCCCCTGGGTAAACTGTCCATATTTAGGTCAACAGCTATGTTTCAACAAACCATTCACTGTCCCCTTGGCTGATGACACTTTGGCCAACATTACTTGACGGCATCTGCCGTCAGACAAAACATCCAAAGCCAAGTCCGACATTAGAAATGTTGGGAACTCACATGGTTAAATGGCATGATGATATACTATTGCTACATAACACTATAGCTATACTATATACCAGTCTGTAATCAAACTTTAAGTAGCCTATTATGACCAGTTTAAGCTAGCACTGCTACTTAAGGAAGTTTCTTACATGTCAACACAAGTTTCCATAACTTCTAATATATGAATTCCACTATATGAGATCCGTACAGAGATTGTCAGGGACAGGTCCTGCTTGCTGCAAGGAGTCTTTTACCTGCATTTTGCGTATGTGATCTCGCTCCAGGCTTTGAACCATATCTTCTACAGCCTTTGTCACTCGAGCTTGATGCGCCTCGGCCATATTCTGATTCTGTTATTATAGGACTATTATAGCTGCTCTTGAATACTGTTCTTACACATGAAACAGTCGTATCAATAAGGTCACCTCCTTGTAAGCATGTAACCAGAGAATGTCTAATAAGGGGAGAACTGCCACTCTCGGAAAACTTCCGGTTTCTGAACTGGTTGCAGTTCCTTCTGTGGTTCCACATGAGGGCGCTCGTCCACGAGTGCAGAATGCATGGAGGTCTATGGAGCTGTACCCCTCAAAATCCACTTTTCTCGGGATATATTTTTTTTTCAAGTAATTTGAATATTGTATTCGAAAGGGGAGGCAAAGAAAATACACTTGGTGGAGTGTTATATTTTTTAAAGTCACTTAATTGTTCTAAAAAGCCTTTCAAACGTGTCAATGACGTCACTCATTAGCACAATGCTAGCGTGTTATGGGCAACAACGACCCAAACTGTAAGAAATCAAAAGGACATAAGTACTCGTTCATTCAACTTTTGACCTATAACCCATGTTGAAGTTATACAAACTACAATCAAATCTGAGATTTGTCAACGACAATCAGGTGAAAGAGACAAATTTAGCCGTCTAGCTCCATTGACTCCCATTCATTCTGCACTCATGGCGATCGCCCCCAGTGGAAATATGGTGGAACTGCAACCAAAATTCGGTACAATGGGACTTAATACGGAGTGGCAAGGCTCTCCGTAGACGGGCTCTGATGTAACTCTCCATTCATGCTGCTTCCGCTTTTGACTTGGCTTCCGGTGTGTATTCCACTCCACTTCCTTCCTACAGAAGTGTTGGCGCCATCTAGTGGCACTACGAGAGGTTTTAGGACATTTTTACAGTCTATGGACACCAGTTTGCTTCACACAGTATTTGATACATTTGTTTAAATGTCGCGTCCTGAACACGTGCACACGCAAGAGTCGGGAACAGAGGCAAGAGACAGAGGGCATAGTAATATTATCTCACAATTAAAATCTCGTCTCACACTTTTGACTAGCATGAATGAACAATACCATAAAATGCATGAAACACTATAAAATATGATATGACCCCTATGTGTTGCAAATAATTTTTGCCAGCTAGGGGATCATGGCAGGGATGAACATGGCAACATTACAGCCTCTTTCTATTTTTCAGTGGAACGGCAGTGGTAGGCTAATTCGTGACTCAACTCCCTATTCTTAATTGTAGTTTGGATAGACTCTATCACTGGATTTACCAGGTGTAATTTAGAATCCACGACTCCCACCACTAACCTTGTGTACATAAAATCATCCGAGAGTGTAAACACTCAACTGTCCATCATATAGCCTAGTGCACTAAAGTATTTCTACATTATACACATAATCATTACAATTGACAGCATCAGAACCATTAATCTCTGACAATATCTATGAATTAATCCAGAGCCATAGAGAATCTCTGAATTAATGGCTCAGCCGCTGCATTCACTTCCGCACTTATCTGTAAACCCGCCCCTCGAAACTCCCACCTTCCTATGTATCTGTTGTGCTTGCGCGGTCAACGGCACTGCTCAGCTGACTGCACAGCAAAGCAGACATAGCGCTACTGCTGTTTCTGATAGGGGGGGGAGCAGCACCATGGGTGTTCTTTTGAAGTTTGGAACTCTGGTGTTGGTGCTCGCTGTGTGCCAGGGATATGAAGACATCTGGGACTACGACGGCCACAAACTAAAAGATACGGACCATGTGTCTCTTTGGCCACTGCCACAAAAAGTACAGACGTCTGTAGTTGCTTTTAAAATGAGCAGTTTGAAGTTCCAGATTGTCCATGCTCAGCATTCGTCTGCTGGACCCAGCTGTAGTATTCTGGAAACGGCATTTCGCAGGTAAAAGGTTTTGTTTTGCCCTCCTACTTAGGCTCACCACTCTCAACATATCACCTTGAAACATGGGCTACTTCCGTGTGTTTTGGAGCTTTTGTGGTAAATTGGCTCTTGCTGAAAGAAAGAGGCATGTAGAATGCATAATCAAATGTGCATTTGCATTGGATGTATAGACTAGGGAAGTGGCGAATGGAGCATAGGGAAAGTAATGGAAATCCTATAATGGCAGGTATTTCGACTACATCTTTGGCTACATGAAGAAACAAGGCTATAAGGAGCCGAAAAAGACGTTTGGTGAAGAAGTGTCGGAGCTTCAGGTTTGGATCACATCGAGTGATTCCGAGTGCGACGGCTATCCGGGTTTGAAATCCGACGAGTCATGTGAGTGTGGGGTTTCCTTTCTTTGCCTTTGCTGCGAGTTGACCGCCCTAACTTGATCAACCACTATATGCCACGCTAAACTGTTTCGCACACAGATCCTTTCAAATGCCGAGATTACACAGTGTCACCAGATAATCCATGCACTGTCCCGCTAGCCGCTTAATCTAAACAGCCTAATTTTAGCTACACCATTATTTTAGTGAAATGGGCTCCTGAACTGTTTGCCAGTTTATTTAACTGGGCTGAGTTAAACTAAACGTGCCTTGTCTGATGCTATTATAAACAAGGCACACATGAGCACTTATGATGACAAGCGTCTGGGAGAAGTGTTTACTTAAGAAACCCTTATTTTACACTCACCAATTGAACTGATTACAGTTTTAGTGGGGCTGTGCAATCGTGTACTGTTCCTCTGCAAATGAAAAAGGAGAATTTCTGAGAGAGAAATACTGTCCACACCTCAACTATTTTGTCAGTTAGTCAGATGCAAGAGGTGCTTTGATTGTGTAATTTGTGGTCTGTGGTTATCCACAAGTTGTTGCAAGGTGATGCTGTGTCTGAAGTGGTCTGTCTGATTGGCTGTATCCTGCAGATGAGCTGAGTGTGGATCAGCCGTCCGCTGTGCTCAGAGCACCAAAGGTGTGGGGAGCCCTGAGAGGTAACACACACACACACACACACACACACACACACACACAAACACAAAGCCCTCTGGGAACCTTTCAACAACACAGACATATTCATTTTGTCATGTATGCAGATTAGATTATATTATATTCAACTTTACGGCACAATGACTAAAGTTGAATCTAACTGACAAACACTAACTGACACGTACACAAATGCAGAAAAGTGTAGGCAGAGTTATAGCCTGCTGTAAAGTTGAATATCATGCAATTTTGCAGCGCAATAAAGTCAAATCCATAAAGTTGTAAACACAGTCTATAGCTGGAGGTCAACATCTCATCTTTAGGTGTTGGAATTGAAACAAAAATTCAAAGTTTTAAAAAGCTGTTTGTGTCAATGAGGTTCACTCTTCCTAAAATTAAGTGCTATGCTTAAAGTACTTGAAACGTACCCCCCCCCCCCCCCCCCTTTGCCCGGTCAGGCCTTGAGACGTTCAGCCAGCTGGTGTATGAAGATGACTATGGAAGTGTAAGTCTCTGTTAAATCATTCAAACTGTTTAATTCTCATCATGAATGTGTCTGGGCACTCTGGTCATGTCAGTGTGACTTGGACATTGATATTGATTTGTGATGTGTTGCAAGTCCTTTTTATTCAGTTAAAACTGTTATGTTCAGACTTAAGATGTGTCAGCCTGGCCATGTTAATGGTGTTCCTGCTTAATGTTATGCAATACCATGTTTTGGAAGTTATTTTTATCTAAAGAAGACATGAGACTAAAACTCATTAATGAAATATTATAAACTATTATTTTATCAGCTAAAGCAAGCTGTTGCAATACTGTAGTACTATATTTTTCTGATTTTTTTTTATTTTATTTTTTTCATCCAACAGAAAAATATCAATAAGACGGCAATCTCTGACTTCCCCCGCTTCGCGCATAGAGGAATTCTATTGGACACATCTCGCCACTACCTGCCACTCAAAGTCATCTTGGCCAATCTGGTAAGTTGGTTTACAGGCGTGAGTCCCGCCTCCACTGCCTGTCTTCATTGAGGAACTTTGAATATAACTGGTTTACCACAGCTTCGCTCTACCTCAATCTTCCTGATGGCATCTGATATCACAAGACCGCAGTCACATGCTGTGATAAAGCGAAGTGCTGCTGTTTTGTTCAACCTTGACAAGTACAGTCTGCCGGCAGTTACACTCATGGTATTGCATAATTTCACAGGATGTCACCTGTAGAGTCTCACTGTAACTGTAAGATTAGAAGAGGTGAATGTCACAGCATGGTGGTTTTGATTGGATGTGTGGACATTGGTGTGAATGACATCCAAGGTTTTTTTTTATTGCCTTGCAAGTTAAAGTATTGTATAAAGGCCTTGATTTCAGGCACAAGTCCACACAATCTGCCTTAGCACAATACACAATTTTAGCAAGAAAGCACTGAAGATTCACTTGTTTAATCAGAATTGGCCAGGTTGAGTAATAGGTTATTTATGGGCATTAAGACAGATATTAAGGGACAGAGGGTTTTGGGTATTAAGGTAGACAATTCAGGTTATTGTCAGATTATTAACACTGAATTCCTAAAGTGAAAGGTGTACTAGCAAGTTTTACCTGAGCGTTGGTCTGAGGTCAGGTGTATTTAAATGACTCAGGTGACAATGATGTCAAGATGAATCCTGACAGACAGGAAGGTGTTTTGACTAGTCAGCTGACTCAGGTTTGTCATGTTTGCCTCCTTTGTTCCTTGAGAGCTGTTTGGAAGGAAACATTTCATTCAGACCTTGGAGGTTTATATTGGCAGGAGGTGCAGTCAGGGCAAAGATGGTTTATACTACCATGCACTTGGGAAATGTGCACTTTGTACGGCACTGTGGTCAGTGTAAACTGTATTTTATGTGCCTTATAAAAAAATTGTATTTACTTACTTACTTAAACATATCCAGATACAGAAGTGCTCATGGTCAGCATACTAGCCCTCTGTGCAGTTGGTTTTTGGTCACATGCTTGTGGGATTTTTTTTTTCCGAGGAAGCGCTAGGAAGTAGGAACACATGATGTGTGGTCGTTTGGTAGATGTATGTATGGATTGGTGAATTTGTCTTTTTCATTAATCATCCATCTAGCCGCCTTCCAATCCATCCATCCCTCCAGGTGCAGAGTTCTGCATGATTCATTCCATGCTGTTACTTTTGAAACACTTTGTGATAGAGCTGCAACAATGAACGAACTATAGAACTGCAACTTCCATCCATCCATCCATCCACCATGTTAATGTTCTGTGTTCTGCCTCAACAGGAAGCCATGGCCATGAACAAGTTTAACGTGTTCCACTGGCACATTGTGGACGACCAGTCCTTCCCCTACATGAGTCGCACCTTCCCCGAACTCAGCCAGCAGGTGAGCCTCTGCCCACACCACAGCCAGATCTGGGCCCAATCATTTCAGATTGCTCTGGATGCAATACTCTTGTATGTTATGGAGAATGGGTTTTTTGACATTCCTAATGCACGTCCAGAACACCTGAGGTGAACGTTTGCATCGGAACATGTTTGTCTGAACAGATACATTTCAACAGTTTTGTGTCAACATTCCATCTCCGCAGTAACTCTCTGTCGAACTCCCAACACGTTCACAGATAACTACCTCAAACTGTTTGAGTGTTTGCAAAAGTTGGCAGAAAACTCAAGGCAGACTGAAAACATTCGCAAACATTCAGCTATGTGTGCGAATCTGAACTTATCTGTGGTATTATATCTGTGTGTTACTATAACATTCTCGTCACGGGTAGGAGTGTGTCCCTTTTGGTTGCTATTTGAAGGGTACCTCCTTAGTGCTAAATGGGTGTCCAGTGCATTGGAAATGGACTAAAGGGGGAATTCCTACATGTTGTTTCTGTAAAACCTTCTCTCTCTCCGTTGTGTTCTTAGGGAGCCTTTCAGCCATACACACATGTGTACACCCCCTCCGACGTAAAGATGGTGATCGAGTTTGCTCGCATGAGGGGAATCCGTGTCATTCCCGAGTTTGATACTCCGGGTCACACGCAGTCATGGGGCAAAGGTGAGCGGTCAGAGGTCACTCAGATCAGTGCTATAATGCTTAAAGACTAGGAGACTTCAGACTAGAAACTAGGAGACTCCAGACCAATAACCAGGGCCTCGATGATCCATTAAATGGCCTTTTATATCTGAGCTACAGAACTACAAGTGATCATTGAGGAGTCATCATAGCAGATCCAGATCCAGACTTATAATTGAAGTGACTTATTTTTACTTATTAATTAAATTACTGAAGTGACACACTTCAATTTCACAGTCTCTTCAATGAGCCAAAAACACACATCGTTTTCCTGAACTATCAAGTCGGATATAAATGTGAACATGTGAGTTCTTTGTTATCGTTAATCGTGATGACACTTCCTGTTTCACTTCCTCTGTTGCATCTCCTTAGGCCAGAAGGACCTGCTGACGCCATGCTACTCCGGCAGCACCCCTAGTGGCTCGTACGGGCCAGTGAACCCCATCCTCAACTCCACCTATGAGTTCATGGGCTCCTTCTTTAAGGAGATCAGCTCCGTGTTCCCAGACGCCTACATGCACCTGGGGGGAGACGAGGTCGACTTCTCCTGCTGGTGAGGCCGCTAATTAGCCTTACCTTGTCTTAGTGAAGTAGGCCATCGTTGTCGAGTTGTTAGAGGCCAATGGGTTATCAGAGATCTCCTGGCTGTTTTACAGCTCCCCAGTGTTGCAGATAAAAAAAAAAAATGATGTTGCCGTCCTGCTGCTTAGTTCTTCCTTGATTGATATCAGACTTGGTCAACTGTAAACATCTTACTTTAACACCACTCCGCACGTTGTTTATAAGTTTAACAATGTTCCATGTCGGGTATTTCTGTATAAAATGGGCACAGTTCCCTCTCCATAGTAACAGCTTAAGGAGTGATGTGATGTGCAGGCTCAGTAGACACTACACTACCCTTCAGCCGGTACCGTCAACCCCTTAGATATGACTCACACGGATGTGACATGTTGGAAAATTAACATTCTAAAGCAGTGGTTCCCAAACTTTTAACAGGCATGTACCCCCTGAGACATTATGATCTTCCAGAGTACCCCCAACACCACCAATTGTTAACAAGTTTTTTTTTTATTGTTTTATTAATATTTATTTTTATCAATTTTGTCGAGAATAGTGAATAGGATCATAAACATATAATACAAATCTCATCAATAGTCAACATATGATAGGCCTACAAATGTGCTGAATAGTGAATAGGATCATAAACATATAATACAAATCTCATCAATAGTCAACATATGATAGGCCTACAAATGTGCTGAATATAATGATTTTAAATAGATCTGCACCTAATCTCACACACAATCATCTTGTTGAATGCAGTGATCTTATCTGCTAGGTGCTTGTCTTTGCCTTGTAATTGGAGATTTAACTCATTGAGCTTTCCAAATATATCGCTAAGATAGGCCAGCTTCGTCAAGAAATGTTCATTAGTGAATGTGCTTGCAGATTCAAACATGCTACCCTTGCATCGCTGTGAAACAGTACAGCCTTTCGGTCAGCTCCCATCTCCTCAAAGTGCGGAGAATAGACACGCTTTTAAGGGCCGGGTCTTGATGAAATTCACCACTCTCACAACCTCGTTCAAAATCAATGCAGGTCGGGACTAAACTAAGCTGCCTTGACACGAGCGCTTCCCTATGAATAACACAGTGCGTCCATTGCGCATCGGGTGCTACCTGGGCCTAGGCTACAGATAAAAAAAAAACTCCTGTTTTTCACGTCAGTTCGCGCCCCACCTGGCATGTCTCCGCAACCCACAGTTTGAGAAACGCTGTTTTACCCTCTCTGTCTCCACTCTCGAATATTTTGTTAATGCAGAGAAAATAAGTTTTTAATGTGCAGTGCAAATGCGGAAGTTAAAGGAACACGCCACCCAATGTCAGTAGTAATATATGTTCTTACCTTAACTTTCACGAGTTGAGTCATACCTCTCCCGTGTCGGTACGTGCACTCAAACGCTCTGGTGCGCGGCTGGACTGTGTTAGCATGTTGCTATGCTAGCGGGCTTTGACGGGGACTAAGCGTAGAAGTAATCAAAAACATCCACGTTTTCCCGATTTAAATACAGTTGCATGAGTAGTTGATAGAAATGCTACGGCCACGCAACATGAAACGTGGCGATTTTCAAAGCGAATAAACCGGAGAACTACAATGTGTGGCGCAATAGCACTTGGGAGTACTTCGACCTAGCGTAGTAGTATTGTTAACACCTAATTGTAGATCCTATCCACCACAGAGTTTAGAATCCATGCTGGATCGACCCTCAGCCTCTCCCTCCCCTCTGAGCGAGAGAGAGGCACACGCACTAGAGATGCGCTGATGGGCTATTATTTCAACCATAACTGCATAGCAAAACGTATCATCCATCAGCCATCCATCAGCACCAACGTTTTTTGACCAATTTTCAAAACCGCACCCGCCCACCATCCGCTGGTTTTAATGTAGGCCTAGGCTATATGGGTGATGCAGCGCTGCTGACGTGAGAATGTGGAGAAATGTGGAGAATGCAATGCAATCAAGCATTTTGGACGATATATTGTCACAAGCTGGCAGAATAGGCAACAGGCCGATGTGTGTTTTATTTGGAGACTGTTTTGCGAGACAGAGACTGAGTTTGCTGCTGATATTCTGGGGATAGGCTACAACATAGCCAATGTACGACTTTAGCCTTTTAATATATTTGCTGCATTAGATCAGTCTTTCTAGAACAGGCAAGAGCTTTCTAGCCTCACGTCAGCAGTGCTGCATCACCCATATAGCCTATTAAAACAACCAGCGGATGGTGGGCGGGTGCGGTTTTGGAAATTGGTCAAAAAACTTTGGTGCTGATGGATGATACGTTTTGCTATGCAGTTATGGTTGAAATAATAGCCCATCAGCGCATCTCTAGTGCGTGTGCCTCTCTCTCGCTCAGAGGGGAGGGAGAGGCTGAGGGTCGATCCAGCATGGATTCTAAACTCTGTGGTGGATAGGATCTACAATTAGGTGTTAACAATACTACTACGCTAGGTCGAAGTACTCCCAAGTGCTATTGCGCCACACATTGTAGTTCTCCGGTTTATTCGATTGGAAAATCGGCACGTTTCATGTTGCATGGCAGTAGCATTTCTATCAACTACTCGTGCAACTGTATTTAAGTCGGGAAAAAGTGGATGTTTTTGATTACTTCTATGCTTAGTCCCCGTCAAAGCCCGCTAGCATAGCAACATGCTAACACAGTCCAGCTGCGCACCAGAGCGTTTGAGTGCACGTACCGACAAGGGAGAGGTATGACTCAACTCGTGAAAGTTAAGGTAAGAACATATATTACTACTGACATTGGGTGGCGTGTTCCTGTAAGTTACCAACGTGGGATAGAGAAAACGTTTGAAAAGGCATATGACTTAGATCTTTTTTCGCGTACCCCCTGAAATCAGTCCACATAGGCTACCCCTGGGGGTACGCGTACCCCAGTTTGACAACCGTGGTTTTAAAGAATATCTGGGTTCATTCAGAGCCTGGGTTCATTGAATTCAACAGGGAATTTTAGAACCTTACATTGTTGCGGAACAGAATCTTTTGTTAGAATGTTCAAAACTCCCCTGCTAAAGGGTAAAAATGTTTATGATTTAGTCAAGTCAAGTCAGATTTATTTATAAAGCGCATTTAACATGCACATAGTGCGCTCCACAAACAAGACACATAACAAGACAAAAGATGCCGGATGGAGCGGCGTAGTCGCCAGCGTACCCATGACATCAAGACAAGACAAATACATTTAAAAAATATCAAATACAAAAAAAATGCCGGACGGAGCGGCGTAGTCGCCAGCGTACCCGTGACACCAAGACATACAAGACAGACAACAAAACAAATAAACAAATAAAAAAAGAAAATATATTTTTAAAAGGGGAAAAAGTGATGTTAAAATTAGTCCAATTTCCAAACCAGCTGAAAATGTCCAAGGGCAACGATGATCCGTGAAAACTGCGCACAGAGCTGTACAACCGATGCAATGCCAACAAAGTTCTTTAGCAACTGACCAACCCGGTGAATTCACTGGCAGTCTGGAGATAACGTTTACGTTAGAAGCTAGGCCTGCTAGACTGCAGTCTGGAGATGATGGAAGCACAGTCCAAAGTACTGAGCGATCGTGTAGATCCGCAATTCGGTGGACTTAACAGCGACTTTGTTGCTCCGTGAGAATGCAGCTCTTCACCGTTAACGTTAGTTTGCAATTTAGGACAAAGAGCTAAATATACAGCTGCCAGACGCTGTGTTAGACTCACACAGTTAAGATGATAATGTTGTTTCTGATTGTACATTTCCCTTGACCAACAGGAAATCTAATCCTGATATCACAAAGTTCATGGAGGAGCAAGGGTTTGGCACAGACTACAACAAACTGGAGTCCTACTACATCCAGAGGTACTGTGACACACAGACAGCACCGAAACTGTGGGATCTCCCAAGTAAACACACTGGCTACATGAAGACTAAACTTTGGAAAGTCTCCAAATTTAACTGATTACATTTTGCTTTTTGACCATAGAAAGTTGCCTGGAAAACAAAACTTTTCTACTTAATGACAACCTTTGCCATTTGATGACATTTGTTTATTAACATATTCCCCATGCTTTGTTTTTTTTTTCTTTCAAGTTTTTGATTGGCTCTACAGTAGTGACTAGAAAGTTGTATTTCCTGATGACATTTTAACACTAGAAAGGCCATGACGGGTCATTTTGACTGCTAATTTTTACTTTCTTAAAAAAGAAAAATAATTCTGCTGGTGAAATTCTGAGTTTAAATTTCAACGGTCAAAACAGTCAACAGTTTGTTTGTCTACCTCTGATCTGGCCTGTCTTTCCTCTTCACATAAACAGAATTCTGGACATCGTGAGCACCACTAACAAAGGCTACATGATTTGGCAAGAGGTGTTTGATAATGGCGTGAAGGTAAGTAGGACCTTTAAACCAACATGCTAACATAATATGATCATCAGAGTCTAAAAGGTTCATGGACAATCCACTGACATGGATAACTCTCTTTTATGTCCTTCTCAGTGAAGACATTGATGGGCAATTCCATGTAAAATTATGTTTTTTGTAACATCCATAACGCCAATAAAATGTGATGGTATGGTATGATGTGAATGATTACATGACATTTGAGCATTTGCTATTTTTGGCTGAAGAATGTACATGAGAAAAAAATGCACAAAAAAATTATGTTAACATTCACATCATACAAATGCCAGGGCATTTCACTGATGTGACAAAAAGTCTACTTTCTGTGGAATTGCCCTGATCTTATTTTTGGACAAATTAAAACAGAAAGACTAATTCATCCATGTCTTAATATCTAAAGCTCTTATGATCATTCTGCAAACTAAACCTATGGTGCTTCCGCTACTAATTAAGCTTTGAGCTCTTGAGCTACTAACATGTAGAATCCGACCATGCTCTCTCACAGGCTGAATCTCAATGTCCCACCTTAAGTGGTCTAAGCCCTGAATCCTCACAGACTTAGCTGACATCAACTGATAAGTGATTGAGTGTGAGGGTCAGTAAGGGCAGGAAGGAAGGGGGCCGCAGGACGAGGTGACACATCACATTAAATTGGCGATACCAAAACACATTTCCGTTTTTTGCAGCAGTTCACTGTGGTTTTGCAGCAGTTCACTGTGTTTTTTTTAAGCCTCAGGGCCTCTTCTATGGGTAACCCAGTGATTCATGTCAAAGCCCTATGAACTGTGGGTAAGTCCCTTTGGTATAGTCTGCAGAGATGGCAGCTTAAGGAAAGTGTGCAAAGGGCTCAAAGTGTCCTGCAAATAGCCCTCAGGCACTCCGTGATTTGACAGTGGGACATCCTGAGATGTCCTGATTTAGTGGGAAAGCGCACCACTAGTCTGTTGAGTCCACGAGTGTGGACACTGAGATTCAGCCAGAGAATACTAATGGGAACAGCAGGCCACCCAGCATGCCAGACACCCTAAATGTGCATCCAATCACCTCTGCACGTGCTAGAAACGCGTTAGTGGGGCAGGCCAATCGGCTGTGAGCTTGTTTAGCAGTGATGGGTCATTTTGATAGCACAGCACAGGTACCAATCACTGTGCCCTGTCGCAGCTGAAAGGTGACACTGTGGTGGGGGTGTGGATGAACAACAAGCTGGAGGATGAGCTACGTCGCGTGACGGGGGCAGGGTACACCACCATTCTCTCTGCCCCCTGGTACCTTGACTGGATTAGCTATGGCCAGGACTGGGTGAAGTACTACAAGGTGGAGCCCCTCAGTTTTATTGGTCAGTCCTCCTTTTGGAAACGGTCAACTCAACTGTGGATGTTTATAACATAGTGATAACGTAGCTACACATACTGTGTGTTCGAGCATAGCTATGCTCATATTAATTTATTAGAATATTGGAGAGATTTCGAAATGTTATATATTTAATTTATATAGAGGGCATTTTTTTTATATATATATATATATATATATATATATATATATATATATATATAAATAAATAAAAATGAAATGCCCTCTGCTGATTGTGGATGGTTAGTAGTTTTCTTACAGAAGTCATAATCAGGAAGTTTTAAAAATGTCCCTCTTAGGCTTCCATTTAAAAGAGAAAAAAACCATACAGATGGTAAAAGTAGGCGTCTGTCTGGATGGTTTTGAGTTATTCGGCGTGTTTTGGAAAGTTTGAGTGTCTGCCGACTTGCTGATTTCTGGTGATCTGTGGCCTGTTGCTGTTTTCGCTGGTTGTGATTGGATTGGTGTGTTCAGTCCCAATGACTGTTGCTTTTCTTGCGGGTGCTTGGTTGAGGTGCTGCAATTTTGATTTAACAGTTCAAGACCTTTAGTTCCCTCTTGGCATCAGAAGCGTGTGTGTGTGTGTGTGTGTGCGTGTGTGTGTGTGTGCGCTGTGGTGTTCAGCTGAAAGCAGACACAAAGGTCCACGTATGGCTCGGTGGGTACGACAAGGAGCTGGCCCGCGTCACCGCTGCCGGATACCAGACTCTCCTGTCTGCCCCGTGGTATCTGGACCTGATCTCGTACGCCCAGGACTGGCAGAACTACTACAAGGCCGACCCCCACGGCTTCAACGGTGTGTGTGACTAAGCGAAGGAAAGAAAAACAAACACACAGGTCATTTACAAGCAGTTAGTACAGCTTACTGTTTTGTTGTTATCAAGAGTGAGAGTTACCATTTCGTGATGGTCTAGCCTCCAGGAGGTCACCGACGTGTGAGAGAGCCGCCGCAATTGTGTTCAGTTAGGGGCGACACAACAGAATTACGTTTGGGTACTCCACTTGTGGTCGTTTTTACTAGCATGAGTAGCAGCATGGCATCATAATGTACTTACACTCTGAGGAAATTGAGCCTGTGTTGGTCGGCCATATTGGCAAAACTGGAGGGAGACTTTGTGTAGTGAGTGCTCTTTGGTGTTGGAGTGTGTGTAGTTGGCCAGGTCACACAAAATTCACCATCTTTGGTCTCCAAAAATCACTGTAAATTACTTTATCACCTAATTCTAACTGTGTCTGGCTTGCTGGGTTATTGGATGTCTTACTGTTACTGTTTTGCTTTTTTGACAGTGTTTTGATATGAAATACTACTACTTAGACCTAGAAGTGTTGAGCCACCTCTTCCCATTTTAATTCAAAAGCGTGTGTGTGTGCTGTGGTGTTTAGTTGAAGCCAGATACCCTGGTCCACGTGTGGATCTGGTGGGGTACGGGCGGTCACAAAGCTGAGCTGTCCCGGGTCACCTCCGCCGGATACGAAACCCTGCTCTCCGCCCCCTGGTACCTGGATCACATCTCCTACGGCCAAGACTGGCAGAACCTCTACAAAGAGGACCCCCACGATTTCAGCGGTGGGTTTACAATCTGAAAAAAAAGCTTTTTAAGCAGCTCGTCCAACTGCATGACAGCAATAAGCTGTCTTTTGAGACCGTGATTGCGTGAGGGAGGGTACAACAGCGGCACGTGGGTGGCACGCGCGCTCACATAATGGGAGTGGCACGTGCTTGGTCTTCCTGTGTCACCGACACGCTCGCTCAGACGTTTGACGTGGGGTCAGTCTTATCGGTCAGGGTTAGGGGCAGTTACGAGGCTGAGCGTTCCCGTGTCCCCGATTCTTTTATGGAATGTGGTGTATACAGTGACGTGAGGGGTGCAAGCTTAACTAACACATTTTCCGATTTGGCGATGCTAAGACATTGGTCACTCAGTGCTGTGCCATTGCTCTGCTGTGAGGGCTGGTGTATCAAAGGTGGGGTTTGGCTCTTGGGAGGTGCTTGGTTTCTTTCTGTGTTTTGGTCTGGGGGTGAACATGTTTTAAAGTCATTATTATTACTTTTTTGGGGCTACTCGGTACCATTTAAGTTGGTGTGTGTGTGTGTGTGTGTGTGTGGTTGTATACATGTGTGTGTTTATGTGGGGGTGGGTGTGTGTGTGGTTGTATACATGTGTGTATTTATGCGCATGTTCGTGTGTGTGTGCGCACGTGTGCGTACCATTTATGTTGGTGGGTGTGTGTGGTTGTATACATGTGTGTGTTTATGTGGGTGTGTGTGGTTGTATACATGTGTGTATTTATGTGTACATGTTCGTGTGTGTGTGTGTGCGCACCTGTGCTGTGCAGCTGAAGGCAGACACACTGGTCCACGTGTGGATCTGGTTTAGTTCGGGCGGCTACACACAGGAGCTGTCCCGTGTCACCGCCGCAGGATACCAAACCCTCCTCTCCGCACCCTGGTATCTGGACATCATCGAATACAACCAGGACTGGCGCAAGTACTACAATGCCGACCCCCACGGCTTCAACGGTGTGTGACCTAAAACCCGTAAACCTCATGAAACCATTTATTCATAATGGCATTTAGAAAGGGTCATTTTTTAAATGGATAGTTTGTGAAGAGTGAAATAATGAGTGTGTTAGATTTTAGTAATGAGTGTAAGGTGTTGAAATGAGTTGGTCCTGCCTTGTTGTAAAGTATATTATTTTTTATGTAGATATGACAGTTGAGAGTGACAGGAAGTGAGTGAGGAGAGAGATGAAGTGGGATCTGGAAATGTCCGCTGGTCGGAATCAATCCCAGGTCGTAGTATTTATTGTAGTAGTATTTATTGTTACCATTAAGCTGCTTATACAAAGGCATTTTATGTAGATAGGACCGCTGAGAAAAGGAAGCAAGTTAAGAGAGAAATAGGGTGGGATCGGGAAATGACCGCAGGTCGGAATTAAGTCCAGGTCGTAGCATTTATTTAGTAGCATTTTATTGTAGTAGCATTTATTGTGGTCTAAGGTCACAATGGGACCTTATTGCTGTATATAACCAAAGAGGGTGTTCTATGATGATGCCAACGGTAGGCTACCTGGCCTCAGCACCTTTAGAGATGGGGCTTTGATGAGCCAAGCGTGTGTATGAAGCTGTGACAGGATGCCCTGATCCCTGCGTAAAAGAGGAAGGCGGGAGCTGGCCCTGGTTCTGATTAACTGGCTCCTCTTCTTGGATCACTGGTGCTGACTGTAAGGATTGATTGTGTGTGTGTGCTTGTGTGCACATGTGTGTACAGTGTGTGTTTCAGTTCTCAGGCACTGTGCCTGAATCCAGCTTGGATTCCTTGATATCCTTGCTTTTTAAAGATGATTGCTATTTGTCTCTATCCTCCATCCATCAGAACTTAGTGTGTCTAGTTAGCACACTTAAATTGTAAATCATCCCATTGGCGGTTACGTTTACATTCCACACTCCCACAGCAATCCCACAATCCCTTTCACCCGCCGTGCTCCCCTCAACAAATCTCTATGGTTAGCCCATTGTACTTCTGCATGATGCTGCATGCTTTACAAACACCTGTTGACGTTGCACCATAGACATGGGGCATACTCACACTGGGCACGGTTCACTTGTACCGTGTCGGAGTACTGTTCTCTCCAGTTTTTGGTCCACACTCACACACTGCATACTATCAAACTGTACCCAGGCACGGTTGAGCTGCTGAGCTCTAGAATCTTTGCATGGGCGCGTGTTTCGTTACCATAACAACCTAGCGCAAACATTTTACAATGTTTTAACATCATAACATTTGTGTTTATTGCATCATAATTCTCGCTCTATACTCATTATATCATTCGATCATAAGCCCAACCCCACCGTGCCCGACTCCACCTCCTCAGGCGGACCCAGGGTACGGAGCGATCACACTGGTCAAACGAACCGGACTTTGGGGTTCAACCGTACTCAGGTACGGTACAAATGGCATAGTGTTGAGTACGGCAGATGCCCCTTTTCTGACTGGCCTGGAATTGCATGGGGTGAATTTAAATGAGCTTGCCTTGCTTTGGGCTGGGGGCGCTGGCTCTATAAGGGTTTGACCCGATTTCTGTTAGTTTAAGCTTATTTTGATTGTCAAAAACCAATGTAGAAAACAATCCACACAGCCGCTTTCACCAGGCTGCAGTGTGTGATCTCTTCATTGTGTGTGGGTGTGTGTGCACGTGTTCTTAATTTCCCTGTTCCCTATGTTTGTGAGTTGGTCTTTATGCACATGTGTGTGTGTGTGTGTGTGTGTCTGTGTGTGTGCGCATGTGCGTGTGAGTAGCTGAATATGGACACCCAGATCCACGTGTGGAAGGGCAATCTGGCACAGTACCAGGCTGAGATGGCACGCGTGACTGCTGCTGGGTTCGCCACCCTCCTTTCCACCCCCTGGTACCTCAACCGCATCTCCTACGGCCAGGACTGGGCCAATATTTACAAGGCCGACCCATACAACTTCACCGGTGTGTGTGTGGTGGGGGGGGGGGGGCTCAGATGATGTCCTGTACTCTCTCTACACTCTGTGTGTGTGGGGGGGGGGCGGTAGGCCTTACAACACCAACACGGGGTTGCTGTGTGTGTGTGATGATATTCTGTACTCCATGTTGTAAGGGGTAGGCCAACATGGGAGTTGCTGTGTCGTATTAAGTGTGCGTGTGTGCGCAAGGGGTGGCTTGTCTTGTCATGGCAAGTGACAGAATAGCACTGGAGGTTCTGTGTCGTTGTATCGCGGTGTGTGTGTGTGTGTGTGTGTGTGTGTGTGTGTGTGTGTGTGTGTGTGTGTGTGTGTGTGTGTGTGTGTGTGTGTGTGTGTGTGTGTGTGTGTGTGTGTGTGTGTGTGTGTGTGTGTGTGTGTGTGTGTGTGTGTGTGTGTGTGTGTGTGTGTGTGTGTGTGTGTGTGTGTGTGTGTGTGTGTGTGTGTGTGTGTGTGTGTGGTAGAGAGAGTAAAAGAGTGCAGAGTGATCACACTGGCAGTTCTGTGGGGATGTCACATGTCAGTCTGGATGTGTGAGTGTGAGAAATCGAGCAGGAGAGTGCAAAGTCATTGCACTGGCAGTTCTGTGGCGATGTCACATGATCAGTCGGGAGCTGCCTTTGTCTTTTTCTTCAGTAGTAAATGTTTACCCTGACCACCACCTGACCACAGAGGGGCACACCTGGCCAAGTTCTGCTCTTGTCTGTGTTTTTTCAGCCTACTAGATTAACACAGGCGATCACAGTCACAAGAGTCACAAGGTGCGTGTGTGCTTGTGCAGGCACAGTCGAAAGGAAGCCTGTTTGGGGTAATGTTTGTCCACTGTGGTTAACAACACAGGAGATAATTGTTGCTTACAGGAAGGCTCGATTGGTTTTTGTTAAGGCGTCCTGACCTTATAAGGACGTGCCAGCCATACAGCTGTACATATACAGTGCAGGATTGTTAGACCATCCTCAATCAGCTAAGAGCAGATTTAAGTTATGTAGTTGAGTTGTAAATATATGGTAGATCAGTTCAACTTGTTACATGTTCATACAAAATGTACAGTATATGTATTATTATTATTATTATTATTATTATACTATTATAATGCAAATTTATAATATTATCATTATTACCAGTAGTAGTATTTTGTCTAAGTATTATTTTGTTCCATTTCTGAGTTGTCTGATGACTGAACTTTGACCTTTGACCCCAGGCACTGAGGAGCAGAAGAAGCTTGTGATTGGTGGGGAGGCGTGTCTCTGGGGAGAGTATGTGGATGCCACCAACCTCACCCCCCGCCTCTGGTAAGATGGAAACTTCTAGAACAGACATCGACATCCCACCTGTCCAACAGTGCACTCCATGCCTACACAATACAACCACCACTCTCCAACACCCTAAACGTATCCCATCCACACATGCTAGAGATACTTTATCTTTTCAGGCCAAAATAGATCAAATTTATTCATGTTTGCCGTCACTAAATAATAATGTCTGTCTGTCTGTCTGTCTTTCTTTCTGTGTGTGTGTGTGTGTGTGTGTGTGTGTGTGTGTGTGTGTGTGTGTAGGCCCCGTGCCAGTGCTGTTGCTGAGAGGCTGTGGAGTGACCAGAGTGTGAAGGATGTGAACGAGGCCTACATCCGCCTGGTGCAGCACCGCTGCCGCATGATCGAGTGAGTACCACGGCACCCCTGCAAACACCCTGTTACTTAACTTACATTATACACCTTATGCGGCAAACACCCACGTGACATGACACAGATTATACACCATAGATGCGTTCAAATTCGGCATACATTGGCGAAGCGTTTGTGGCGAACATGTTTTCTCTGAACAATTAAATCTGAGCGATTTGGTGTCAACATTTCATTGTAACGGTAATTGCATTGTTGCTTTCGTCAAACCCACGTTCAGCTCCACTGTATGTTCGCGAAGATCTACCTCTACCTCAGACTGTTTTCAAGTGTTTGCAAACGTTCGTCAAAAACTGAACGTATGAAACGTTTAGTAGTTATGGCATACATAATGTACAATGTGTGGATGATGGAATGTTTCATAATTATGCATAAATAATATACAGCCTAAGGTGTGGATGTATGTTTTTTAAATTTTTTATTTTTTTTATCTTTTTCACATCATGGAAATGACCGATTTAAGCAAGTTAAATACTCAGTTATTTATTGAACAATATTGAATGAAATTGATGGGTGATTTACTGTGTGTGTGTCTGGACAGACGTGGTATCCCAGCTGAGCCCCTGTTTGTGGGATACTGTCGCCATGAGTACAAAGGCAGCCTATGAGCTTGTGGCATGCCTGCCTGGGACCTACAGAAAAGGGAAGAACGCCTCGCCACAATGGCTTTCAAACTACCGACCAATCACAGATGACCTCCATTCACACACCGAGAACCCATCCTATTTCATGCACTGAGCTGATTTTTGTCTTTTTTATTGGAAAGAATGTGTGTGTGTATGCGCACGTGCGTGCTTGTGAGTGTTTCCATGCTCTAGTAATCTTGTGTGACTGATCCATCATGTGGAGAGAGAGAGAGAGAGAGATTAACTTTTACTAGCTGCTGGTTGAGTGATTTCTACAGTCAGTTTTTTTTTATATATGAATCAAATCAGCTTTATATATTTGTATTGCTGGGTAAGATTTATAGAACGTAGTTCTGACATTTACGAATGTGAATTGTGCAGGGTGTTTTATGAATGATATTAAAACTGATTGAAGTGACTTCTGTGTCTGTTTCTTTCTGTGTGGTGAGGTAACCTATTGGACATATTATGCACCCAATGACAGACCCACTCAACAACAAGTCTTACGTTCACATACATTTATAGCCACATACACATTTTAAATACACAGCAACATCCATATGTCACTGACCCACTCATACATATGCACTCACACTTAGAAAAGACTTTAGTCCAACTGAGTTTTGTGATGAAAGACCTTCCATGGTCCACCCCTGCTCCTCTCAGTTCCTGCATTTGACGGCCATACTGGGGGGTATTCCAGCGTGGTTTAGTGACAAATCTGGTTAAGTTAACTCAGAGTAAGGGGTAAACCTCCTAATAGAAAAGCTGTATGGCTTCATTCTCCTTACAAAACAATGCCATAGGGCTCTTGTTGTAGGAGCTTTACTACTTACTCTGAGTTAACTTATCCAGGTTTGTCACTAAACCACTTACTTGGAATTCCGCCCTGGTCTCTGCATAGATGTCAGACCTTTGATTCGAAGATCGGTTTGAAGCCACTGGTTCCTTCACCTCCATGAGCCGACCGATGCAGTAGTAAGTGACCTCACGCCAGGCCCGCCATCTTCCTGAGCAGGGCGGTCTGGTCCTGAGGGGTCATGGCCTCGTAGCTGGACAGTTGCAGAGAGAAGGTTGCATTCCCCGAGGTCAAAGTTCGCATGACCGTAGAGTAGCCCTGAGAGGCAAAGAGAAAGTGGAGATGTACTCACAGATGATGACACAGATACGAAGTAACTTTGTCCATCCCGTAGGACATTTGCCATCCAGTGGTTTACAGTATGTGACATACAGAACAAGAAAACTATATGATGAAATGACAAGTCAATCCACCAGGATCTCTACGGGCTGGGAGCTAAAACTGAATGAATGGGTCATGTGTCAGTGGTCTGGTTGCGTTTGCGCTATCCTGCCCTGACACAACCAACTAGGGCTGAAAGATTAATCAAAATCAAAGGCTGCGATTATTTGTGAAAGTACTACAGGCTCTGACACAATGGTCAATACTGTCACTTTATGCTTTTTTACATTCATGTCACCCACAGACAAGTCATGTCCATCAATTAGAGGAACTGACATGATGCTAACTAAACAGATGTGTCCCATCCTTGGATTAATAGATAGAGCAGTTCATAGTTCACCATCATCTTAATTGGTAATGCTTCAACACATGTTATGAATGTATTATAGTGAATCTTGAACTGCAGCTTGACTTATATCGCAAGTCAAATCACATCAATGCACAATTGCAACTGTCAGAAAAACTTCAATTAGATATTTTCCCCAAATTGTTGTTATTCCTTATTCTTTTAAACAGGCTAGGGTTACACCTCTGCTAAAGAAAAGTACACTTAATCCAACTGAGGTGAAGAACTACAGACCTGTCTCCCTTCTTCCTTTCTTGTCAAAGGTTTTGGAGAAAGTGGTCTTCAAGCAAGTTTGTGACTTTCTTCATCAGAATAATCTACTAGACCCTATGCAGTCTGGTTTCAAGAGTGGTCATTCTACTGAAACTGCTCTTCTGTCTGTGACTGAAGCATTGAGAGTAGCTAAGTCCTCTGCTCAGTCATCAGTATTAATTCTACTAGATTTATCTGCAGCCTTTGATACTGTTAACCATGACATTCTCCTATCTATACTATCTGAACTGGGAATTTCTGGAAAAGCTCTTGACTGGTTTGAATCTTACCTTAAAGCGCGTTCTTTCAACGTGTCTTGGCAGGGACAGGTATCTAAGTCTCATGCCCTCACCACAGGTGTGCCTCAGGGATCAGTATTAGGACCCTTGCTTTTCTCTATTTACACCACTTCCTTAGGTGATACCATTCGCTCCCATGGATTTGACTATCACTGTTATGCAGACGACACTCAACTTTACCTGTCTTTCCCACCTGATGACTCTAGTGTTTCCCACCGGATTTCTGCATGCCTTAAGGATATTTCAGCCTGGATGAAAGATCGGCACCTTCAGCTTAATCTCTCAAAAACAGAGTTTTTGGTGTTTCCAGCTAAAACAGCTATTCCCCAACAGATTAACATCCAGCTTGACTCAACTTCACTGACCCCAACTAGATCGGCACGAAACTTGGGCGTTGTAATTGATGACCGACTTAACTTCTCTGAGCATATAGCTTCTATTGCAAAATCATGCCGGTTTATGCTTTACAACATTAGGAAGATCAGACCTTATCTGACACAAGATTCCACACAACTTCTTGTTCAGACCATGGTCATCTCTAAGCTGGACTATTGTAATTCACTATTAGCTGGCTTACCCGCTTGTGTAACAAGATCATTACAGCTGATTCAAAATGCTGGAGCACGCCTGGTCTTCAATCAGCCAAAGAGGACACATGTAACTCCTCTCCTAGTTACTCTCCATTGGCTCCCTATAGTAGCCAGAATTAAATTTAAATCTCTCACTTTGGCCTATAGGACACTAACTAGATCTGCTCCTAGTTATTTTAATTCAATAATCAAGCCTTACATGCCCAACCGCCCACTGCGGTCTTCTGGTGAGCGTATGTTGTGTCGACCAGTCATAAAAACTGGGTCTAATTCCAGACTCTTTTCTTCAGTGGTTCCATGTTGGTGGAATGAACTGCCCAGTGCTCTCCGTTCCTGTGGTAGTTTTGGGTCGTTTAAGAGGGGTCTAAAGACATTCCTATTCAACATATACTTAGTTGTTTAAGCGCTTATGTGTTATGGTTTATATAATGTTGTTTTTATTTTAATTGGGCTGTTAATTAATTTGACATTATTGTTTATTATTGATATTCTCCTTAATGTAGTCTTAGCATGTTATTGTTTTTATATTATTGATTGAATTGACATTATTGTTTTATTATTGCCTTTCCCCTTTTTTACATTGCTTTTTTTATTAGGCTATTGATTGAATTGATATTATTGTGTACTACAACTATTCTCCTTACTATATTTGACCTAGATTTTAATCTGTTCCCTGTTCATTTTTAAATATTATTATGTTGTTTTGTATTTATATGTCGCTTTGGACAAAGGCGTCTGCTAAATCCATAACCATAACCATAACCATAAAACCCACCATCATTTCGGCCAGTGGAACCGTGGCCAGCAGGACCTTGTTGTCATGGCGACTCTGGACGTCCTGGATGGAGCCCCGTCGTTGCGCGAGGTCAGCTAGCACAGGGCTCAGTAGCTCCTCCCCAACAGTCACCTCCAGTGACATCACCGGCTCCAGGACCTGCCCACCAGCCTTCTTTAGCGCCTACACACACACAGACACACACTCAAACATCACAATCATTCAATACATTGTGCTCCCTAATTCTTCTTAAAGGCTCCAGGTTTAGAAATCATTGTAATGGTTAAATGACCTGTTGTGGCAAAATGGCGAATTACCTAGTGCTCCCACTACCGTCTCCTAGCGCAAAACCAGCCTGACAAGATCTGCCCTAGCGTCCCGGCAAAGTCTGAATCGGGAAGTCCCGTGAGAAGCGAGAACGAGCGAGAAACACAAAATGCTTTAAATTCTCTGGACATACACACTCTCCCCGGTTAGCCATGCCGGCTAGATATAAGATGGCTTCATTTTTCAGATGTTCATCATGGCAGAGCCAGCGGAAAGACTAAAAAGACGGTTGTGAAATATGCACTCCGAAAGCTGTAGGGGGAGCTCCGGAGAGAAAAACGTGACAACAAAAGTGAGAGAACGGTGAAGAAACGTCTGGAGTTACAGAACAGCCCTTTGAACCACACTCTAAAGAAGATTATTTTCCTTTCATTACCAGTGTTGGGAGTAATGCGTTACAAAAGTAATGTTATTACTGTAATATATTGCTGTTTGCGGTAATGTAAGGCATTACAAAAAAAAATTGGGTAATATTTACTCGGTACAAACTTCAGTAATGCGCGTTACAATGCAGTTTAACCCAAAATTAAGCGCTTGTTTTGTTTTGATACATATTCGCAAACACCATGCGAGAACAACAGAGGAGAAAAAATCCGCGCAAAATAGTAGAACGTTATCTCCTGATACTGATTATATGACTGTGGCTGCAGCAGACTCGCAGGCGGACTCTATTTGCGGGATGGACATAGCCTAAGCCTACGCTCATTCTTTTCAGCTTGTCAGAGACAAGGCTATGAAGAACATAGTTAGTGCACTTTGTGAGCGAAACCGAAAGATCTCTCTGCTAGCGAAATAGCACAAGTAAATTAATGAAACATCTAAAGTAGTGCCACGCTAATCTTTTTGATTCTTGATAAAACACAAACTATGCTGTTGTGCATGTCAGCTTTGTGCTGTGAACTTAAATTGAAGAGAATAAAGGGATAGAAATGCAGAAAAAGATTGTGTAGCCTGGCAGTGCCACCGCTCACACCACGCGCAGCACTTTGCGTTGGGCACCAAAGGACAGAGGGGGCACCCAAATGTAACCAATGAATAGTAGCTGAACTGCGTTTCACTCTTCATCAATAACGTTTACAATGTCAAAATGCACTAACACGATGTTACATGCAAGTTTGATACCTTTTGGGTTCTCTCAGTCACCACGTAGTACTAGAATTGGTGGGTCTTCAATCATTCGTTTTCCAAGCATTTAGGCTACATGAAGCACATGATATGCTGAGTCGACTGAAACGCATTCCATTCAGATAGCTAGGTGGATACCAGGCTCATAATTCACTTGTATTCGCAAAACGAAATGTGAAGCAACATGTCATTGCATACTTCCATTTCCAAAGCAATGAAGGTTGCTTAAAACAACTTAACATTGTGCATATTATTGTTAATATTGTGTTATCAATGTAACTCAAACAAATAAGGCTTGTAAACAAGAGCTGGCAAAAGGGCATTATGACAACGTAAAGATCAATGCTCTTAAAGTGACAGTGCACCATTTATAAGTAAAACAGAATTTCTTCAGAAATGAATGTTTAAAAATACACAGTAATGGTCTGTAAATAATAGGCCTTTTATTTTACTTTAGGTGTTTGAGTTATCATTTAAATGTCACTCACTCAAAGCCACTCACTTAGGGCACCGAAATGGCCAGCAGGCCACCATCTTGACATGTCTTTATTAAAGGAACTGTTTGTAAAAATTGTATTTCAATTAATCATAAAATTGCCCTGATGTGTCACTAGACATTCAGAAATCATGTTCATTTCAAATACTTATATCACTAACAACAGTAGTCTGGACAGGATATTGTCATTTAAAAAGTGAAGTTGCAGCCCTCAACTGATGAGGGTTGATGTTGTCATGTTGTGTTTTGGCCTATTGTGCCACCCTCCAGCTATCTACTAATCACAAAGTCAGTAGTGTTTCGTCATCCGGTTGCTAACTCTGCCAGTCAGAGGGGAGGGGAAGGGGATACACCGCTCTACAGTAATTTGAAAGTGATTGTAGTACCCGTTTTGGCCACAATCTTACATACGGTTCCTTTAAGCTTTGATTTACAATATAGTAGTAGGCTCTCTATTGATTTTAATGAGTAGGCCTACGCCTTAAAGTTACAGTATTTCTATCACAATTTACCAGACTTTGACCTTTTGTCGGTTTTTAACAAAATTCTGACTATGATTGTTCCTTGTATTGCGTTATGAGCACTGCGCCTATTGCATTCTACTGTTGCCTTAAGCCTAGCTCAGTCATTATGCTATACCACATCTCCCTCCATTGGAAGAGCAAGCTGCATCGAGCGTAATAAACTGCATTTAGAATGGCAAATCCATATTTCTAGATATTTTGGTAAAAGTAACTTAAAAGTAATGCAATAGTAGTGTAATGCCTTACAATTCAGAGACAGTAATATTATAATGTAACAAATTACTTTGAAATGACAGTAATAAGTAATGCATAGTACATTACGATTTTGAAGTAACTTGCCCAACACTGTTCATTACTCTTCTTTTTCTCTCTCTCTCACACACACACACACACACACACACACGGACACACATACACGGACACACACATACACACACACACACACACACACATCTTGAGCATGTTCATCATGGCAGAGCCAGCGGAAAGACCAAAAATATTGTTGCAAAAGTGATGTTTGAGTGTATAAATACTCTTTTGATATAGATATACTCTTTTGGTCTCTGCATTTATCCCAATCCGTGAATTAGTGAAACACACTCAGCACACAGTGAACACACAGTGAGGTAAATCACACACTAATCCCGGTGCAGTAGGCTGCCTGCAACAACAGCGGCGCTCGGGGAGCAGTGAGGGGTTAGGTGCCTTGCTCAAGCCGTGCCTACTGGTCGGGGTTCGAACCGGCAACCCTCCGGTTACAAGTCTGAAGCGCTAACCAGTAGGCCACGGCTGCCCCAGGGGAAGCTCGGTAGAGAAAAATACCACAACAAAAGTGAGAAATCGGTGAAGAAATGACTGGAGTTACAGAACGGCCCTTTGAACAGTCTAAAGAATATTATTTTCCTTTCACTACTCTCCTTTTTCTCTCACACACACACACACACACACACACACACACACATACATACCTTGAGCATGCAGCGCGACACACACGCTGCCACCATGGCCAGTGAAGTGCCCGGCTCCATGCTCACACTCTGAATCGTGGTGCTCACGCCCTGCATCGGGTACCCCAGCAACGGACCTGGAGACGCAAGAGAGGGACGACTCAAAAATAGGCATCGCAGGGTATTAACCTCTGAAACAGGTCAAGTTTACAGAGTGTGACAGGTCAGGTTTACAATGAGCATGTGAGTGGCTAAAACAGGTCATGTTTGCTGTGTGCATGTGTGTGTGTGTGTGTGTATGTGGAGGGATTAGGCTGGCGGCACCTGTTGGAAGTGACCCCCCATCACCTTTCAGCCTCTGAGGTCAGGGCTCATGGTTACCTTGGAGATAAGCGCTGTGCACGCCATTCTCCACGGCCTCCCGCAGCTCAGCAGGAAGCTGCAGCTCCACTTCCTCGTCTAGGTAAACGGCACAGGAAGAGGAGCATGATGGGTCGTCACTGGGGTGGACCGACAGAGTGACCGTGGCCACATGTCTCCGCTCCCCCACCGTGCGGTCCAGAGTGTCTGAAACGCACACACGGACGCATGCACGCACACAAACACACACACACGGACGCATGCACGCACACAAACACGCGCACACACACACACGGACGCACGCACGCACGCACGCACGCACACACGCACACACACACACACACAGACATGAATTTCAAGTTCAAGTTACATTTAATACAGCAATACAGCAATCTGTGTCATCATCTCAAAGCACTTAAGAGACTGAAGATCCACTCTGAAATAAGAAGCCTTTGGTAACCTCAAAAACCGGATCAGTCATGGTAGGCCCAAGAGTCTCTGAAGCGATAATACCCCATCAGAGAGATATCTGCCTCATAACGTTAATTTCTGTTGAGGACTTAAAAGATGTGTTTTGTGCTTGACAGGTGGAGGCTTGGTCCGGCTTCAGAAAGTAAAAGTCCTCATATTTATTCCAACTACTCACAAAACCAGATGATTCTAACTTGCACAGCCCTCAGCTAGGTAGATCAACTAATTTACTTTTAATTCTTTTACAACTCTAGGTGGTCACAGTATCAGAGTTCTACAGTACATCAGTGTTACCATAGCAACCTTTATGCTCAAGGGTGAGCAAGGGCAATCTAAGAAGTCAGGTGACTTACAAACCACCCACGCCTACAACAACAGGTCAAGCATAATTTCAACCTTATATCATACATTTATGAGCTACTATAACCACAGTGCATGACAAAGACTAAAGACTAAAGACACACACACACACACACACACACACAGACAGGGAGGGAGAAACTGACTCTTTTTTTACAATAGGGTAAAAGATCCCTGCACATACAAATTCTTCAAAATAGTTGATGAAAAGTAAATTGTCAAGATAATTTTCTTATCTTTTTTACCACTTATGGGGACACATGCATACAGCATACACACACTGATACACACACACTAGGGATAAGGTTCTTTTTTTTGGGATTCCCCACTTTGGAGGTGGGGAATTTTCAAGTCCCACCTGACCCTACCAACCTGGCAAAATAGTAACGTTAAAATATTATTATTATTTTTTTGCATTTTGGTTCCACGTTACATTTCCTGTCTCGGGCCGCTGGATCAGATGTTATTTTTTAATTTTACTTGTCTAATTTTACTGTTAATAACTCCTAGGTTTGTGCGTGGCTATTTTGTTTTGAATGTATGATCTTCCTTGTCAAAAATAGGGAATTATTACTGTAAAGATAGGCACGAAAACTAAAAACTAATTTCCTCCTGTTCATCGCACCCCACTAGTGGGGCCCGCCCCACACTTTGAGAACCACTGCACTAGGGCAACCAGATTCCCTTGTGTGTGTGAAACACACAGACAGATGCAGACGCACCTGAGGATGGCATTCAAGCTAGAGAGAAAGTTGTGCACTTTAGTGCACCCTAGTGGTAAGGTTATGCAATGTTTACATTAAAATTACAATCCTATATCACACCAGTCCCATAAATTAACGGTCTAGACCAGTGTTTCCCAAACTTTTTTTCTGGGGACCCACTTTTTAAAAATGACAAACCATCGCAACCCATTTCACTTCAGATCTAACATGCAACCACCAATATTGTTTTAGGCCACAGGTTCTCAAACTTTTATATGCCCCCCCCCCCAACCATTCTACACTGCCACATACGTAATAGCGCCTAGGTCTGGCCTACTACCACTACTATTACAGGGATTGGTGATGCACTGACTCAGTTTCCCACAACTCTGCAATCTCAATTACACATGAAACAATGTTAAATATTTTCAAAGCTATAAAATTCTCGCTCAGTTTTGTACACACACAACCTCAGGTTTTCCTCATCCTGCTTTGAACACAGTTGTGTTGCATTTTGAGCACCATCAGCGTGGAAAGTTACCTAAAAGATAACATTTTAATGCGCATCCGAGAGTTTGGGGATATTCTTGCATTCTATGCAATCGTCACTCTTCAACATAGTAAGCTGTTCCTGTATATTTAAAGAGAGATGTATAGGCTACGTTGCGTTACAGACAAATGGATCCATAACAGCATTAATTCCGACGTAAACATAGCAAATAACTCAAGTCGTTATATTGTAGCCTATTTCTGGAGGTTTCTTTGGAAAGTTGGATCCGCATTGAATCCGCAAGTTAAACGTTTGCTTGTTTGTAGGCCTTATACTAAGGCTGTGTACATATTGATGTTGTGACAAGCTATGTTGTTGTAAGAATGTGAAATGAATAAATATCAGAACAAGAGGCTTTTGCGCAATAGCCAAAAAATAATAGAGTTTGCGAGGTGGAAAACAGATTTGGGTTGACTTGTGATTGGCTGAGGTGGCGCTGAGCTGACCTGTGGTGGATGCCGATTGGAGGATGGTCTCCCGGTAGGCCACCTGCAGAGGGCCCAGGTGTGTCTCGATGCCGTACTCCCTCCTGATGCGATCGTGGATGATCTCAATGTGCAGTTCACCCATACCACACAGAACAGTCTGGTGAGGGAGGAGGAGGAAGAGAGAGAGATAAAGAGAGAGAGAGAAGAGAGAAAGAGAGAGAGAGAGAAAGAGAAGAGCCGATAGGGCAAGCTGCAATTTGATTCTGTAATTTAATGTTAAATGATTGAGTGTTTGTGTTTCTCTCTCTTTCTCTATGTGTGTGTGTGTGTGTACATGTGCGTTTGTGTGTTTACCTGTCCAGAGTCAGGATCTGTGCGGACCTTAAGACTGGGGTCCTCCCTCTGTAGGCAGGTTAGGGCATGGTCCAAGTCTACACACACACACACACACACACACACACACACACACACACACACACACACACACACACACACACACACACACACACACACACAAAATGAGGGAAACATATCTCAGCAGTAACTCATTGAATGCCAAGCTGGTTTCAGAAGCTTTGTCCTAGAGTGCCAGCAATCTAGACCATTGTTGATGATTTTTGTACAGCCACAGCTTGTTCTGTGTTATAGCTATGAACACATACAATGGCTTGTTTAAAAGGTGAGACTTTAAGCTCTCAGTGGGTGCAAACAGTGAGTTTTCGATCGTCATATATTTCATTTCCATTCATCACAGAGTTCCCAAAATCACATATAAGGTTTTTTAAAAAAAGCTAAAAACGTAATATTACGTTTTTGGCACTCAACGCATGGGAAGGAAAAACGTAATATTACGTTTTTGGCACTCAATGAGTTAAGATGACCTGACACACTGAGCTCAATGTGTTGGGTAGTGGCGCTGCTTTGGTGCCTCACCGGCCTGCTTGGCCATGGATGGCGGCTCTATGGAGCAGAAGAAGACGGGCTCTGGCACCTCCACCCCCGCCAGGACCAGCCCAGGGGCCTCCCTGCCGCCCGCTCCCCCAGCCGAGCCTCTCCGCTCCTGGGCCTCCTTCTGAGCACGCCGGCCTGCAGCCGCCGCAGACGCCCTGGAGGACACGATGGTGTCGCCCGTCACCGTCTGGGAAGAATGAAAAGTAAACACACACACACACACACACACACACACACGTACATGAACGACACAGGTACACACACATAGACACACACACAGACACACACAGACAGACAAACATACACGTGCATAAGTCAGGTCCTGTTTTATCAGTGACAATAACAGTGGATATTTCTGTGTACAGTATGTGTTTATGTGTAGTTATATCAAGTGTATATGTTTTGCATACATTTGTGTATGTAGTACTGTGTACATTTGTGTACACATGTGATTGTCTTAGTCATAAATTCAAACAGATCAATCGTGTATCTACGACTGTGCATGTTCAAACACAGGCCAACCAATTATCCGGTAGCAATGCTGCCATTGCTCCATCATACTTATAGAGTGTGTGCATATGCGCATGTGTGTGTGTGTGTGTCACCTGTTTAAGTCCAACAGTGAGAGCGATGTTCCCTGCACTAAGGGAAGGAATCTCTACATGCTGGTCAGCAAATGGTAGCAGCAGACGACTCATCCTCTCCCTACAACACACGAGTGCAGCTATTAGAACATGAATCAGTTACCATACATATAAGCACATGAATCAGTTACCATACATATAAGCACATTAATCAGTTACCATACATATAAGCACATTAATCAGTTACCATACATATAAGCACATGAATGTGTGCTTTTGAATTTCCCTTTGGGGATCAATAGTATCTATTTATCTATCTATCTATCTATCTGAATCAGTTACCATACATATAAGCACATGAATCAGTTACCATACATAGATAGATAGATAGATAGATAGATACTTTATTGATCCCCAAGGGGAAATTCAAGAACATATAAGAACATATACATATAAGAACATATACATATAAGCACATTAATCAGTTACCATACATATAATGATTCTATTCTAATCTAACCTCAGTACAGCTTAGATATACATCTAATTATGCTAATGAGGGGCAGAGGAAGACTGGACAACATTAGGAGAGAGCTTGAACACAAAACACAACACAACATGGACACAACATGTGAGAATGCCGCTGGAGCATGCAGAGTAGTACATCTTATTACCAGCACATAGTGGCTGAGTTCAAAACACTGAAGTAAGCTGTGTTTATGTCTTCAGTGTCTTCAAAATGCAGTGTTTGTGAATTTCTGAATGAAAGAATTGAGACAGGACATACGTTCCGTTTCTGTTGATGTTGTGGACCGAGGACTGGGGCTTCATAGAACCGGAGTAGATGCGCAGGAACACCAGTGGACCTCTCTGTTTGTCGTGGATGACCTTAAAGGCCAACGCACACAGGTCATCTTTATACCAGCGTCTGTAAACACAACACTCTCTTTTCAGTATAAGAATATCAACCGTTGAAGCAGGGAAAACCCTTGATGGAAGATGCAAAGGAAAGGAAAAGAGCTTCAGACTGAGCGAGGGCTCGCACAAGTATCGACACGTACAGACGGTAGGGGGAGCTTCGTAGAGAAAAAGCATCAGGCTTGCCTGGTATCCCTTTAAATATCAATAGATTGTTAAATTCAAGAGGCACCTAATCCAAATCCTATTTTGTGCGCCTGCTGCGCTTTGCATCTTCACAGAGGCGTCCTGAGTGCCTCAAATTGAAAAAAAAGTTCAACTCAGTGGAAAAGCGCCCAACTTCACTTGCGTTTTACAAGTAGCAAACCACCCCCTGTGTGATCGCACTCTACAACCTGCAGTGGAGAGGGTAACCTTGAACAGGACCATAAAACACAAAGCTATTTTAAACTGGTCTATAGTGTTAGATCAGTCTTGATATTGCTCATATACTAATAAATACTACTGCAAGTTAGACAGTTTCACAAAAATAAAGACTGACTCGTTTTGGACTAAAGAAACGTTTGATCAGTGCCAGATGGTGAGCTAGCTGCTTCTGTCTGTGCTGTCCACTGGTGTAAATATGGTGTGCTAGCTCATTCTCTGTGCTCTCTGATGGTGTAAATATGGTGTGTTAGCTCCTTCGGTCTGTGCTGTCCAATGGTGTAAATATGGTGTGCTAGCTCCTTCTCTGTGCTCTCTGATGGTGTAAATATGGTGTGCTAGCTCCTTCTCTGTGCTCTCTGATGGTGTAAATATGGTGGGTTAGCTCCTTCTCTGTGCTCTCTGATGGTGTAAATATGGTGTGCTAGCTGCTTCTGTCTGTGCTCTCTGATGGTGTAAATATGGTGTGCTAGCTGCTTCTGTCTGTGCTGTCTGATGGTGTAAATATGGTCTGTGGCGGTTGAACGCACACCAGATCGTGATGCCTCTCGTCGGGCGCGGGCAGGTAGAGGGTGATGGCATCCAGGAGGGGCTGCACACCTTTGTTCTTCAGGGCACTGCCCACCAGGACGGGCACACCTCTCCGTGCCAGTGTGACCCGCCGCACAGCCTGCTGAAGCTGCAACACGCACGCACGCACACACGCACACAAGATCAAAACAATTAAACAAACATTGAACACTGACATACTTACACTAAAAAAGACCAGAATGCACACACCAGGGATGGGAATTAGCACGAGTCCACATATGCTGATAAAATATGAAAGAGGCTGGTAGATTTCCAATTTGATTTACTATTGAATGGCTTGTGAATTTTACCATTAATTTTGCACTGGCTGAAGATTGAAGATTAAAAGAACATTTTAAAAAGTTAATTTTCCATCCCTGCCACTCTCACACACGCACACACAGAGACAGAGACACAGACACACACACACACAGCACAGTGTTGTTTTCCCCACTCACCTTCTCTGGAGGAACAGCATCAAAGTCCTCACTGAACTCCCCCAACAGCAGCTCAGCAAACTCATCATCGAGATCTGCCACCTGAGCGCGCACACACACACACACACACACACACACACACACACACACACACACACACACATCATGGTTATTCACTAATCCATTAATCAACTTTAGAATGTGTACATTATCCCAGTATCACACTATGTTACGATATATTTAACCATACATTTAACCATATATTTAACTTGGACTACAATGAATTTATTTTGGTGCATTTGTTAACATCAAAACATAGATTAGGTGTGAGGCGCTGACTGTACCTGTCAGGTGTGTGGTAATATAGACACTGACTACACCGGTCAGGTGTGTGATAAGGGAGGTTCTGACTTCACCAGTCAGGTGAGTGGCAATGGAGGTTCTGTCTGCACCCGTCAGGTGTGTGGTAATGGAGGTACTGACTGCTGTCAGGTGTTTGGTAATGGGTCATTCCACGTCAATTCAACCAGGGCCCACGCACTTAGGTCTCAAAAAATTCTGAAAAAATTACCAGGTGTACCTATGTTACCCAGGAGACACACTGTAAAATTACTCTTATGTAAGATCAATACTTTCCAAGATACAGCCAGTTTTACAGGGGGAGGGGGGGTGTCGATTTTGGTCGGGCTCTTTTTTTTGTCAAAGTTCACAAGCCCACATTTTGCCCTTGTTCAGGGTGGAAAATAAAAAAGAAAAATTTGCATAAGACAAGTCAAATTGGTGTTTTCAAAAAGAAGGGATCATGGAGAATAAGGAGAAACATATTTAAAAAATCTTTGTATATTCCCACAAGGTGTTTGGGTGCTCTGAAAATGATAACCAAAATGATTTTTCAGACTTGTGAGGTCTGCTGTTCAGACACTGAAGGGATTTATTTTCTGTTCATTGCTTTTTGTGAGAGTAAATAAATAGCCTATGTTGAGTACAAATATGTCTTCTGAAGGCTTAAACAGAGCCCAGCCAAAAACTCCAATAAAATTTGTATCAACTTTGAGGGACAGCTATGACCATGCAGGATTATCCAGACCAAACGTGACGATTTTGCTACATACTATTCCTATTTATGTACCAGCATGCAAAAATGAGCCTCCTACATGGTTTAGTTCTTGCGCTGTGGGCTTGTGAACTTTGACAAAAAAAAGAGGCTGGACAAAATCGACACCCCCTCCCCCTGTAAAACTGGCTGTATTGATCTTACATAAGAGTAATTTTACAGTATGTCTCCTGGGTAACATAGGTACACCTGGTAATTTTTTCAGAATTTTTTGAGACCTAAGTGTGTGGGCCCTGGTTGAACTGACGTGGAATGACCCTAATGGAGGTACTGACTTCACCTGTCAGGTGTGTGGTAATGGAGGTACGGACTGCTGTCAGGTGTGTGGTAATGGAGGTACTGACTGGTGTCAGGTATTTGCTAATGGATGTACTGACTACACCTGTCAGGTGTGTGGCTCACCTGTTCTATGAGGGCCCCTCTGGCATCGTTGGTCTGTTCAAGCAGCTCTGGGTCGTCCCCTGGCCCCAGGGCCGTCACCTCAAACGTCCGGCCATCATCCTCACGTCCTCTAGGCCGCCAGGTCATCCGTTGCTTGGTGACCAGGTCCACCAGCCCACTGAAGCTCCTCCCAGTACCGATGGGAATCTGACAGGAAGTATGACAGACACTGTGACATCACCACCTCAGCATCCTCTACAGTGTAGTGTTCCATCTAGACCCTGGGAAAATGTTTGATGTTTGAATGGCTATCATGTATGCTGTCAACTAATATCTACATGTATGTGTTATCATTCATCTTTATTCAAATATTATTTATACCTATTGTGATAACAAATGATTTATGTAACAGAAGATTTCCTTCTTCACCAGGAATAATAGGACAGTATATGATTGTACATTAATTATGTGAGTATGTAAAGCGTGACTGTAGAGAACAGTGGTACCTGCAGCAGGACTGGGTTGGCCTTCAGTTTGTCCTTGATGCTCTGGATGGAGAAGCTCAGGCTGAGGAGAGACATTTAAACAGATGCAGTTTCAACCCTGACCTATGACCTCTGACCTCCACCAGAACCTCAAGGAATCTAATCAGGCGATTGGCTGATAACAGATTATCCTACAATGTTCTAATCTACATTGTCCTTCATTGTCCTACCATTCTTCTACATTTCCTTATGCTCCTTATGTGAGAGTGTTTGTGTGTGTGTGTGTGTATGTGTGTGTATGTGCTTGTGTGTTTGTGTGTGTGTGTGTGTGTGTGAGAGTGTTTGTGTGTGTGTGTATGTGCTTGTTTGTGTGTGTTTGTGTGTGTGTGTGTGTGTGTGTGTGTGTGTGTGTGTGTGTGTGTGTGTGTGTGAGTGTTTGTGTGTGAGTGTTTGTGTTTGTGTGTGGGTTTGTGTGTTTGTGTGTGAGTGAGTGAGTGAGTGAGTAAGTGAGTGAGTAAGAAAGAGAGAGACCGTGTGTATATGTGAGTATTACCTGGCTCCAGGCTTGTCCATCTTGTTCAAAAAGCACACGCAAGGCACTTCATGCTTGTCTGCCTGCCGCCAAACAGTCAAGGTTTGGGCCTTGCAAACACAAACACACACACACACACAGATTGAGATGAGCATCCCCAGGCCTGTGCACTAGCTGCAGATGTTTACTACACTAGGCATATGTGTCCATGTGTGAGGTGCTGCTGCTCCTCACCCAGGGTTCCCACTAAGTCAAATGTAAAATTCCATGACTTTTGCCTGACAAAAAAACTGAATTTCCATGACTTACTATAGTATTTACTAACGTATAGCATTCAAGAATATTTTACTTTTAAGAGTGGAAGATGAATAAATGGCCATTGAATAAACAAAGTTGGGATACTCAAAGAAGCAGTAAAGCAAATAACCAAATACACACCAGTTCTGCGTAGAAGTATTTGTATTAATGTATTTTGGCAAGTACATTTTAAACTGCCACAACAAAATTCCCTGAAATTCCATGACTTTGACCCAAACATTATAAAATTCCCTGAATTTCCATGTCTGGAATAGACTTTCCAAAATTCCATGATATTCCAGAAATTCCATGACCCCGTGGGAACCAGCTCACCTCCACCCCTGCTGAGGCGTCGAACACGGCCACAGCCCCGTCCAGCACTCTCAGCGCTCTCTCCACCTCCAGGGTGAAGTCCACGTGCCCTACAGCAACACAGCACCACCTTCATTACAACAAACTTCAAAACTAGTCAATCTCAGATGATCTAGTATAAGTATATATACTTTTTTGATCCCGTGAGGAAAAATTTGGTCTCTGCATTTAGTGAGCTGCCTGCTACAGCGGCGCTCAGGGAGCAGATCTAGCACTGTTTTGGACAGAACATGCACTAGAAAGAATCATACAGTACATGTTGCCCTGATTCAAACAATACAGTACAAACAATCATAAAACTGCCATCAAATAATACTCCCGCAAAATAGCCTCAATCCAGCTTGAATTCATCTGGACACAACACAAGAAGCAGGAGCATCAATGCCAACCTGGAGCAACCTTTAACTTTGGCCACATACAGAGGCTATACAGGCAAAACAGACAGACCGAAGACGAACAGCAGACCACGCGGAAACTATCAGCAGCAGCGTCATTTTGATACTGCAGTTATGTAAAGCACATTGAGTTATGTAAAGCACATTTGAATGACCTCTGTGTATGAAATGCGCTATATAAATAAACTTGACTTGACTTAACAGTCAGGGAAGGAGGATAAAGATGGATCACAGATCAAAATGGACACAAATGATATGAAGGGCACCTGGTGTGTCTATGAGGTTGATCCTGTGCTGTTTCCAGTCGAAGGTGACGGCTGCTGACTGGATGGTGATTCCCCTCTCTCTCTCCTGGGCCATGTAGTCCGTCACCGTGTCCCCGTCATCCACATCTGAGCGGGGAAAAGACAGAGAAAAGGGAGCCCTACAGGGTCTGAGAATAGGTTGAGATAATACTGTGGACATCAAAGTAGACAGTTATGGGAAGTTCATGACGAGAGGTACGTTCAGTTCCCAGTCCCCAAATTATCACTAACTCTCCATAGGTGCACCTGAGGATATGCAATCTCTCATTTATGAAAAGTGGTGATGTTTTTTGGGCCAAAAGATAACTCCATCTCCATGTTTGACCATGTTCTGGCCGTACCAGGCTACACTACACTAGCTATACTGCTTAAATACTTTAGCTATTTATCCAGACAACATTCTCATCACTCTCAAACATCATCAGGAAGGTAGCCCACTATGCTCTGTAGCCCCAACCTGTGGGGGCCCAAAATGTCATGTTTACTAACCGCCCAACGCTCTGATGTAGCCGGAGTAAAAGAGCATCCTCTCCGTGGTAGTGGTTTTCCCTGCGTCGATGTGCGCCATGATGCCGATGTTTCTGATTCTATTGGGGAAAAAAAGGGATGTTTATTTACTATTTGTGGCATTTTGATTTAGTGCCTTATTTAATATAATCAATATGACAGGCATACTTTGATATATGCGGGGTGACCACTTGTCGTGGAGATTTGACATCATCTGTTGAAACAAAACAAAGTCATGTTTAGCTCTATAAAGTTCAGAGGGGGAAATAGCTTAAGTTAGCTCCATCAGTTTGTTGTGGGTTAAGGGGCACATTGGACACACCTGGCAAAGATCGGTAGCTTCTTTTCCCCTGCCATCTACACCCGAGCGTTTGAGCTCCATTCTTGCAGGAGCAGACATACTGCAGGATGCAACACAATACATTTGTGTCGATTAGCGAGATGCTACCAAAGAGTATCAAACATACTCTTTGATGCTACTTGTTAGATATCCTAAGGTTAAATGAATGACTGTATCGGCTACAGTCACACTAACAAGCAAGCTCTAACGTTATCACTTACCGCACGCAAAATGCTAAATGTTACACCAAATCGCATAGTCTATCCTTTCAGGGTATTTACGGATAGGATATTTGAAGATTCATATCCAAAGTCTGTTCATATTCATGGACTTGAGCAGATCGGTCAAACTTCATCCACTGACATGTCCCTGCTCACGTTAGGTAAATACAGTGTAACTGTAACACATGCACACAGGAAACAAGGAACTGTGTATTTTGTTCCAAGAGCGTATTCGTTCCGGGCTGCCCAGTGGACGGACATAGCAATTTGATGACAGCCAGACATGGGCAGTATTTTAATTATATGTATTTTAAATACGTATTTAATTACTTTAGCGTATTTTGTCATTAGTCTTTTGCAGGATTGGAACAAATCTAATGTAGTTTGTAACAAAATACTCAGAGGGATTGTATTTAGAGTAGGCTATTTCAAATACTTAAATACTGTATTTAAAAATGGTCAACATGGGTTGTAAACCCATTTTTTTTGCACCGCCAATATAATGTCACCCTATAGACAAGTTAAAAGCATTATACAGTATTTGTCTTTTCTGTTTCATCATCCCCTTAGAACACTGAAAGTGAAAAAAAAAAGTAACTAACTTCAGGAGCTTGTCAGGTATGTCAAGTCAATACTAAAATGTGAAAAAGATACAGATAAGATACTGAGGGAGAACATTAGGACATGGACCCCATATGACCATGACCTTTGACCCCAAGACCTTGAGTACCTAATAGCTGATGTTCATTCTCACTACAGGACAGTATTAAAACCACTTAATGGATTTGACATGAGGATTTATGTCAGGGATAACATCCGCCGAGGTATGCAGAAGTAATGGAGGAGATGGACACAAAGACCTCCCTGATGCAGAAAGAGTTTTCTCCACCAAGTTAATTAGTTCTGTATATCAGGACCCCTTACAGGATGTTATTCTGTTTGTTTCTTTCTACTGTTATACTCAACTGTTGGAGTTCACGCACCAGGCAAAACATTACAAACTGAAGGCACAGACGCCAATTCACCATTATTCTGTTTGTCCCCCATGCTGCCAGTCATTTATGTAGGCAATAGGCATGCATTTATAGCACAAAAAGGGAAATGCAGTTTAAAAAGAGGCCGACCTGTTAAATTTGTCGTTCTACATTCATTGGTTACAGAAATGATGGTGGGTAGTATGCCATGTCAGTGGTTCTTAAGTGGTCTGGCTTTGGGACCCACAATTTCCCATGTTCATAAAGTCGCGACCCATATATATATTTTTAGCGTTCAAGCCAATCGATATGGTGAGCTACATGGTAAGACAAGCGAAGTGCCTGTAGGCCTACTTGTTTGGAACATGTATGTTTGGCATTAGCTTACATTTGTGAAGTCTTCAACTCTTGATGTCTCCTTTCAAAGTACTCGACAGGTATGACTTTGACAGGGGTGCCTTGTTTCCATGTGGCATTTTAGTTTTGATGGTTTCATGCTCTCATGTGCCAGCCATCTACTGCACACCACACAATGGGGTTTCTGTCCTATTTTGTCCTCAGTTTAAGTGAATCCATTTGGGTCCCGACCCACCAGTTAAGAATCACTGTTGCGAAGTTTGCTTCTTTTCAGTTCAATCATCGATATGAGATGCTGTTTACATTTTTTTTTACCAGATTCATAGGAGCCCCAATGTACAGAATGAATAGCCCTCTGCCAGCCAATCAGAACATAGTATTTCTTGTCTCTTAGGGATACCTTTTCAATAATATGCCTTTCTTTTTAAAAAGTTGGTATACCATGATTATTGTGTGGATATTTTTGTATTTTCAAATTACTAATTACTTGTATTTTAATGAAATACATTTTTCACATCAGTATTTTGTATTTTATTTTGTTACATTTTATGAGCCAGTATTTGTAGTTTGTAACAAAATAGTTTTTGATGTATTTGTGCCCACCTCTGATGACAGCCAACGTTCTTTTTTCACATTTTCATAAAAAATGGTCCTGTCTGTATTGTACCAGTTACTTATGCTTCTTCCATTTGATATCTGTGCCTATTTGGTTACAGACAGGTTAAATATTACACCTAGGCTAGGAATGGTCCAACCATGGGAACCACTAGTCCTACATTAGGCAATTTAATGTGTCTGTGTTTGTCAGCCTGTATGGTGGAGGACGTTGACACCTACACCCACTGTTCATTTTACCCCACTCATACTAATCTTCAACCAACCTGCTACAATGAAAATAACCTGAAGAATGTCATTATGTAAATATTTGTCATATGCAAACAACCGCTGCAATACTCCTCATTGGCCTGGGGATGCTCTTTTTGGGGGACAATGTCAATGCTTCAAGCTTTCATATCTCATAACAGTTGGGATTTGTCCTAAAAAGGTAAAGGCATTTCTATGACAGGAAACAATAATGGCTACTCTTAGCATTTGCAGAGATAAAATGTTTGTGTATGTGCCTGTGTTTCAGAAATGTATGTGAGAGAACACACATGTTAGCTCTGGGAAAGCTAAAGGGGTTTTAAATGGCTCGCCAGTCTAGAGAAAATGTGTCATCTGATGGTGTGTGGTTGACCCACTTCACTTCCTGTGCGCCTGAGAAACAACAGCAGAAATGTTCTCAGCTATATAACCCCCTCGCTGTATTCAGATGTATTCGTAGGGCTAGAGGTTCTCAGACCATCACCAGCACGAGAAGGGAACAAATAACCAAAGAACTACAGAAGAGTAACCCAGAGAAGCTCAGCTCACCTGATATGGCTTGGCAAAGACCCATTCTCATGCTGATGCTGTTGGTGATCCCTTCTGCAGGTGAATAATCTGTCACTCACTTCAATTACACAAAGGCTCATTCCTCTTTCAATGTCTGGATTCAAAGTAACACATTTTGGGCATCGATAGCATGTTTTGTGAGATAGAATCTACATGTTAACTTGTTGAATTTGTTGACAACACCTTTCAGACATTATTATTATTATTTATTTATTTATTTATTTTTGTTATGATATCTTTAATCAAATATATTATTTGAAGATGAAATATTTCAGTGTATCCTTTCACAGAATTCACACTGTATTGCTCTGACATATGTAGCTCTGTTTTATATTCTGTCAGAGGTTACAAAAACATAGGTAAATATCTGCAATAGTAAAAATGGTTGTGCTGGTGAACATATGCCAATAATAATCATCATATCTCCAATGTTAGTTACCTTTTCTTGTAGTTTATTAACAATACACTGCTATAAAAAGTATTCACCCCCCCCCCCCTTGGATATGTCCCCTTTTACTGTTTTTATAAATGGAATCTTGATAAATTTAATTTGGTCTTTATCTACAATAATTTACAAATGCAATACAATGTCAAAGTGAAAGCACATTTCTACAAAGTAATGTTAATTACCTAAAAAGATTTAATGCAAAATAATTGATTGGATAAATATTCACTCTCTTCGAGTCAGCATTTAGATGCACTTTTGGCCACAATTAAAGCATGGAGTCTGCGTGGATAGGTCTCAATTAGTCTTGCACATCTTGCAATTTTACTCAATTTTTCTTTGCAAAACTACTCAATCTACTCAAAGGGGATCAGGTGTGAACAGCTTCGGCTCATTGTCTAGCTGGAAAGTAAATCTTCTCCCAAGTCGTAGTCACTATTTTGCATTATTCATTTTTAGTTAACATTACTTTGTAGAAATGTGCTTTCAATTAAATTGATGTACATTCCATTCATAAAAGCAAAAGGGGAAATATCTAGGGGGATGTATACTTTTTATATAGGCACTAAAGGTATAGTTCTCATTTCAATTATTTCCCTCTATAAAGCAAGACCATCTCTGAGATGAAAACCTCAGATGGAATTATCTTACACTCAAAAGCTAGATTTATACGGTGAAGAGAGGTGCCGTGCCAGATGGAATTTGCATATGTTGAATTCAATTTCTCACCCAATATTCAAATGGCAAAAACAGTCAAGCTGACTTAAGGACGCTGTCATTCTCAGGTAAACCTGCAGCTTATAAGGGACATGCAGTGGCCGCACCTGAGGTGCACATGGAAGCGCCGGGCGCCCGGCGGGTGCCACTGCTGCACCAGGATCGCCTAGAGAGGAAGGTGGATTGGCTGAAGAAGCTGGAGGATTGGCTGAAGCGGGAGGTGGAGGAGGATCTGGAGAAGAAGGCCAGGATGGAGCTGGAGCTGGAGGAGAAAAAGGAGGAGGAGGAGGACGATCACCTGGTGGAGGAAGAGGAAATGGAGGAGGGGGATCACCTGGAGGAGGAGGACGAGGAGAACAACGGGGAAGTGGGGATGGAGGAGGAGAAGGACCGTCTGGAACTGGAGGAGGAAAAGGAGGAGTACCGCCCGGATGAGGAAGAGGAGGAGGAAGATCGCCTGGAGGAAAAGGAAGATCGTCTGGAGTTGGAGGAGGAGAATGCGGTGGCGCAGTACCTAGAGGAGAGAATGGAGCCAGTTACTTCCCAGTTTCAAGAGTTCGAAGATGACGATCGGAGCCCTGAGCCCCCACTCCCCCAGTTTGGAGACAGCAAAGAGGATTATTGACCCAATCCCTGTGGATATCAGCCTTGCTAGGGTGTCATAATATGCTAGGTAGCTTACATCAGTGCTATAAAGGTGCCATATGTAATGTCTGCCAAAAAATCAATTCATACTCCACATTCCATAAAAGATGGGGCAGTATACCTCCAGAAAGTGAGATGGTCTACCCTAGAGTAACAACTGAGACACGTGTATTGCAGTTTGGCTGGCAGTTATGTTGCCCGCATACCGCCTCACATGGCCGAAACTGGTATTATGCCACCTGTCGGGCAGTGGCTAGTAATTTAGCATGCTAATTCAGGTTGATATCTCTGCAGCACTATACCTTGTCATTTTTTTAATGACAACATCGCCCTTATTTCTTCTCATTATTTTGATGCGTGTAGCTCATTTTTTGGATATTTTTACCTCAATTCTTACACATGGCACCTTTAAACACAGTGTTATTGGTCTGCTAGCCATTACACTTTGCAAATTTAATTGGTTTAAAATATATTTACTGGCTGATTTGCCTGATTTGTCTTATGAAGTACTCAGCACAAGCATAAATGTATGAGGATTAAATAAACCTTACCTACTGTGTATTTATAGGCCTACTGTCTTTTTTTACTATCTGTGGTATCACAGTTACATTAGCATCAATCAGCTACAACTGAAATGTGACTGGTGTGTTAGTGGGGAAAAAAACTGATTTCTGAAGTGACAACATTTGTCAATGAATTGAAGGGCCTGGGGTGCAATCTACATTGAACACTTTTTGAGGTTTAAAACTATGCCCCTTATTATGATTTACATACAACTGTCAGAAGCATTTCCTGTTGTCAACCCTGGACAAAATAATGAAGACAGAGTTAACTGTACAGCACTATTGGTTGTGTCGAATGCATGCGATTGTGATTGGATCCTGGGCTTTTGGTGATTCGGAGACGGGCGTAAATGGGATCCTTTCCAGACTGACCTGCACAGCAAATTCCAATTTAGCCTACTTATCAGTTTGTCTGGGTTCACCCAAGCTACTGTAACCATGCAGACATTTTGGTTGTTGTGTTGCTTAGTCCTCTCTTTCCAGTGACACTACATGGCAGGAATTTTACTTTCTGAAGCTGGTCTTTTACATCTCTGGATGTTTCAGAATTCTTGTGTGGCATAGGCCAAACTCAATTTTGAATCTGCCATTCGTGCAACCAGCAGATGGCAATGCAGACTGACTGCCTATGGCTCTGTAGACAGATATTAATGCTTTGGCACAGTTTCCCTATTCGCCAGTAGATGGCGATAAAACGACAGTCATGACTAGGTTGAATTAAAGCTTTTATTGAGGTGTTCTTTCGCAATGTTAACTGATAATTATATATGTGTGCACATGTTAGATATATTTATATTTATATCATGTGTGCAATTGTTAATTGAATTATATTTGTATAACCAAGCTTCATAATGTAGCCTACAAATCAGTTATAGCTTGTTCCATTCCTGCTCTGAAATCACTGGCCTCACTCAGATAGATTCAATCATCGGTTGACACATGACTTCACTTCCTGGTTTGTTTGTGATCAGTCCATTCCTTTACAGTCAGTGACTGCTAATTTCCACCTGGTGTCTCCCAACCTGATGTAATTCAAAGCTTGTTAAAATAGAACTAGGCTTACTGTGTGTGTGTGTGTGTGTGTGTGTGTGTGTGTGTGTGTGTGTGTGTGTGTGTGTGTGTGTGTGTGTGAGGGAGACGAAGAGAGAGGACAACAGTTGAGTGGGATCACATGTGCAAACACCTGCGACTGGACAGTTGACCAAAGCAAGCTACGTAATCACTCATCACCCCACCCCTTTCTCATGCTGCTTACACACAGTCACACAGGCACCCACACGCACAGTCACTCTATCCACACACACACACACACACACACACGCACACGCGCACACACACACTCGCATAGGCTACTCTCTCTCTCACACAGTTACTCTCTATCCACAATTCTCTATCCTCTCCACACGTCATATGCTCTCACTCTTGCACAAATCACTCCACTCCACTCAACTCTATCCACACACATACACACAAACACAGTCATATAGGCTACTCTCACTCTTGCACAGTCTATCCATACACACACATATACACACACACAGTCGAATAAGCTACTCTCACACGCACAGTCACTCTCTTCACACGCACACACACACACACACACTCTCTCTCTCTCTCTCTCTCTCACTCACACACACACACACACACAATGTCTAAAACTAAAACAAGTTACGCACTTCAAAGTTAATGACAAGCACACACACAGGAAATCAGACATCATACAGCCTAGTCCCTCTGTTCCAGGATTTCAGTCGAAGCAAAACAAAGACGCATTTTCTTTTAAGATCAAACACATCTGTGATCTCAGCTCCAAATCTCTCCAGCTTTATCAAGAACATAAAAGAGGGAAGGACAATGAGGAAGTGTCAATGTAAAAATAACAAAATGGACACTGTAAGAAATGTATCCTGGGAAAGAGAAACATTTTCACCGCGAGTGAAATGGCTTGAGTGAAGTGACTTTCACATGACCTCATGACCTTCACATGACCTCAAAGGTGACTGCAGATTGTGGGTCCGTTTGGATACAAAAACAAAAATAGACCAAAAAAAGGTAACATAAAATCTGCCATACCAGATCTAGCGAAGGCCACATTCTGTGCAGTGCGGGCATCAGTGAATTGCATTTAATTGTGGCCTGATGTGATGTTGGAGCTCGTTAACAAGCTTGTTTGAGTGCTCCTCCATTGCCGATCTACTGTGTCTCTGGGGGGTAACGCTGCTTAAGTGCTGTTTGCTCCCCCACTCCTCTCCATCCACAACAACCCCCCCCCCCCCCCCTCCAACCAACACACACATACACACACACATGCTCAGCTTCCACGGAAATCTCTGGGCCCACAGCTGCCTTGGTCTCTGGTTTACAGCTGAAACAACACACTGGTGTCTTTGCCTGATCCAGGGCTGATTGAGAAGCCTTGAGTTGCTGAATCTCCATGTCGGCCAATCTCTACGAGAACTCAAAATGTGCATGTGAGTGAGTGAGTGTGTGTGTGTGTGCATGTGAGTGTGTGTGTACTCATTCAGCAATGTGCATCCAGTCCACACACTTATGTGAGCATGAGTAGGCACATAAAAATCCCATCTGCACACACACACACACACAAAAGCATACACAAAAGGGTATGCCAAATATCACGTTCACTGACACACATCTTCACTCACCCGTGCTGTAACGACACAGATTAAGGGTAGTTTGTGAATGAGCCTATAAGGCACGAAGGGAAAGACCATCTCAGCAGCACATGCCATGTTTGTATAAATTAAACATACACACACATGCTCTAGTCTACAAACATGGCCACCATTTGTAGTCTGTGTGCTAATTCTCCTGGGTGGGGGTTGTGGTGGTGGTGGTGTGCCCTCCTGAATAATATTCACGTGTGTCAACGTGTTTATGAGCAAGAGATAGAGAGAAGCACAGAGAAAGAGAGAGGGAGAGAGAAGGAAACTGGGTTAGTACCCCGGCTCCGTATGTTCCTCACTCACTGGTGGCCACCCTTGGGGGTAGGTGGCTCACTGCTCCCCTCCCTTGGGGCAGTTCTCATTTATTTATTGCCCCAATCAGTGCATCTGGCCTGACTGAGTGCCAGGGCCCTGCTGGAGGACCGGCTCTCTGCAGCCCTGCGGTATGCTGGGTATTTTTAGCATCTGGCACATAAGGGGGTGACCTAGGATTCCTAGTTCATGCCTTGAAGATGTACTTTTGAGTCAGACTGGGAATGCATGAGAGAGAATGATTATGAAGCGTAATCCGGATACAAGGCTACAAAAGTAAACCAACTGTTTCACTGGAGTTAAAAAAGATTATGTGACTGAATGGTTATGAAACGTTATCCAGATACAAGGCTACACAAGTCAATCAGCCGTTTCAATAGAATGAGAAAAACAGTCAGGAAAGGTCTCTGGGATGAAATATTTAAGGGAGGAGTTACTCTCGCCTGAAGATTGAGGTTAAAAATGTGTGAATAAAGAAGGGTGTTAATATTTGATTCAGAGGGAGAGATGAAAAGCAAACATTGAAAATGGCTGAATTTTAACACCCCAGTTGGAAAATCAGAACACAATCAAAAGACCAAAACCCCATCAAAAATACACACACACACACACACACACAGACGGACAGTCATCACAAATGTCATCGGTGTAACAATAACAACTTTATTTCCTTTGGTGCTTGCAAAAAAACAAACAAAACAATAAAACAACAGTATTTTAATGTCTTACAGGTGATAAAACATCCATCTAGATATAACAATACAGGTAATGATAATATTAAAAATGGCAGCACTAGTGACAAATGAAAATACATGTTAATAAATGCGCACTAATAAATTACTCATGTGCTTCAGCTATAGCAGTATAGCTAACCTTATGCTTTTAATGCTTCAACACAAGTGAGAAAGTAAAATACAAATTTCACACGCGCACACACACACACACAGAGGCACAGAGCAGAACGACTGCTACACACACACACACACACAAACACACAAACCCTGCCTGATAGGTGCCCCCCCCCTCCCCCTTGAGTCTAATGAGTTTGAGGTTCCTGGGGGACCTGACCGAGGCTGACAGTGTAACGGGTCATGGGCCCGTTCTGTTCTGCATTCTCTCTGTCTGTCTGTCCGTCCGTCCCCAGGCCTGCAGGGAAGGAGGAACACGGAACACGGAACACGGCTCCGGGGCTCACGCCGCGTGACCAGACACAGACCCTGGAGCGTACCGGCACGGGCCAGATCTACACCGCAGGTCTGCCAGATGAGCCTCGGAACATCTTCTAGGGTGCGCCATCATCTAGATTAGGAAACGCACACCTGTGAAACGCGAGGGAAGGTGGGACAGGAGAGCCGGACGTCGCTCAGACATCAGCCCAATTCTGGGCCGACTCCGGCCCACATCCAACCCAGACCCAGACGTGTCAGAACCGACATGAATTGGTTCCAGTCAGCCGATACCTCAGCATGACATGCATGTTTCATGACTGGATGGTGTTCTACGTTCTACTGGTGCAGATGGCCCAGTAAAGAACCCTGAATGGTTCTTTGGTGCCATCTTAAGAGAGCAACAGAACGAGGTCAGAGTACAACGGAACGTCAGTGAAACGGACTCGTGAGGATGGCAAGAGGGGATGCTGGGAAATGCTCATCTGACTGAAAGTTCACCTTCCAAACGTCACTGAGGGATTTATAAAATGAAGCACCAGGCAACTGTAAAGATACACACATTCCCATAAACATGCACACTGAGTGTGTCAACAAACCCAAAGAGCACACACACACACACACACACACAGACACACACACATCCCTACACCTACAGGGGACAGACCACACCCAGAGGGACCGTTATATACATGCTTTGCTGAACTGAGAATCTCAGAGGACCAGGACTGACCCTTCTTTTCCCCTAGGAGTGCTTCTGACCCTCCCCCCACCCCACCCCCAGGGAAACGCCTCCCCCATTCCTACCCTCACTGATAGGCACTTGGAAGGAGAGTGAGTTCAAGCTGATTTCGGACACTGAGGCCCAGGCTAGCCTGGCTAAGCAGCAGTAGCAGCAGCAGAGGTGGCAGCACCTGATGGAGTCTTACATGGGGAAAGGTAGCGTTCAGTGGGCTGGACCTGAAGAAGTGAATGACAGGAGCCTCCGCCCCAACACCTGGCTTCAACTCTCTGAGGGACCTAAAAGACGAGTTACGGAATTTTGAGAAACTTGAGCTAAATGAGAACCGATTCGTATTCTAAGAGAGAATCCTTCAGGTTTCAGGAATGGAAGGATAAATGAAAACCATCAAAAACCAAAGTTTCTATGTTCGGAACTCAGTCTCATCCTCTTGTTAACTTGAGGGGGACCTTGGACTTGGAGAAGAGCTGGCCCCAGTTTTTCTAGCAAGGAAGCTTGGATCGCTCCGGAAAATAATGGCAAGCGTAAATCGTCAGCTAACGTTAATCTCGGTCACAACACTGAGCAGAAATCACCTGCTCGGGTAATCTGGCGGGCCTGAAACGGTGAGGAATTAGCACGCTTACTGTAGGGGTCCCATTAACCAACATGCATTGCAAACAGAGAAAAAGGCTTACTGTACATTTGTGCTTCAGTATTCAACTTGACTACCTGTGCTGTGATCACGTAGACACACACACACAAACACACACACAACCAGCCCGACTCGGGTCAAACTCTGGGGTACGTCACGTGCTGAGGAAGACAGGAAAGAATAGTCGGAGAGGAGAGGGTGAACGAGGGAGGAGAGAGAGAGAAGAGCTGCTGGAGCCAAACTAAGCGGTGTGGAATGTGGCCTTAGGCAAGCCTCAAACTCTAACGCACGGTTCTCCACTTCATCCCTTTCCCCTGCACTAAAGCAGACCAGCAGAAATAAGCAGCTCGGTTTGGCCTTTTCCCCTTCCTCCCTCTCTCTCTCTCTCTCTCTCTCTGGAGAGCGAGAGAGTTCCAGCGGGTCTCAGAGCGCCCCTCTCAGGATTCACATCTCAGGAGGATATAAGACGATTGTCTAGCTCACATCACATACCCACCATGACAACCGCCACCATAAAAAAAACCTCACAGTACTATTATGGGTACACAAGACAATTAGGTAAAGGTAAAAGACTTCCACCACAGTTCTCTTCAAAGACTAGCCTACTTGACAGATTACAAAAAATTCCACACTGTTTGGAATAAAGAAATGGAGATATTAACCACTCTGCGCTAACAACCATGGTGACAGCCTTTGTGACAAAATGGAATTAGAATTGTAGTTAACATCTGCCCCTCTTAAACCTTCATGACATCACACAACACAGAGCTCACATGATTAGATGAAACCTTAGCTCCTAAGGTTACTGTGCTCTTCAGAGTTTATACTTCATAGGTCAAGCTACGTCTGCGTGGCAAGCTCAACCAATCGCATGTGAATAACAACAATAATAAAAAGCATAACAATTTAACATCACACACTCCCGTAACTTACAATTGTAAACGCCACAATCGTTGCGTTTCTCTTAGGAATTGGGTAAAAGTTATTCAGCCCAGACATCTAAACTACACTTAAAAAACATTTTATGTTATACTACTAAGAGCATTAATGTTGGATGTAGCAGCCACGCCACTAACAGATACATTACTGGACCATCATCTTAAAAAACGACTTAGTTACTTCATTAAGGGGTGCAAACGCTAATTAGAAACACCAGAATTGCCGTCACCATTTTATATAAATATATACACTGAGTTTTTTTCTTCGTAAAAAAGCTACTTTGCGGCATTATGTCTTCACAGCAAATATATAGATAGATTTTTTTTCCTTCTATTTGTTTTTGTTTGTGATTTTTCATCTTTGCTCTCTTCCGAGCCACTGAGCTTCCACTGGAGCAAAGGATGCTGGGTAAGGCTATGTACATGTTGTGGTTTGGGTGCGAGGGTTAGGGCGGGTCCAGATCAGGAAGCCACTAGTCCTCTGGTCTAAGGTAGGCTGGCGATGTCTCGTTTGGGTGGTGGACCATTGGATGGACCGCTGGGTTTAGCGCTGGCACCGTTGGCCTTGTCCTCAAATATCATCACCCTGAGAGAGAGAGAGGGAGAGAGAGAGGGAGAGAGAGGGAGAGAGAGAGATTGATTTAATTTGTCTTCAGATTTACAGGGTGCAGCTTGTGGCAGTCTTGAGACAATTGCACATTTCTATTGTATTCCGAATGATGTTGCATAATGTTAATTTGTCTTGGTTGTTGACTGGTCCCGAACAGTCCCGAACTGGAGAAGCTGACGATTGTGGTGCCAGTTGGCAGTGTAAGGGTGGCTTCCTGCGCAAAAAAGGTACAAACAGGAGGCAGCAGCTGAGAGGCGACTACTGACTGAGGAGAACCGAAGCAGACAGATCAGCTCGGCAACCCACTGAGTCAAACAAGAGGATTAGAGTGAGAGAACAGAGTGACAGAGAGAGATAGACAGAGAGAGAGAGAGAGAGGGGATAGAGAGATAGAGATAGAGAGGATAGATAGAGAGAGAGAGAAAGATAGAGATAGAAAGAGAGAGAGAGGGAGGGAGGATAGAGAGCATAGAGATAGAAAGAGAGAGAGAGGGGAATAGAGAGCTAGAGAGAGAGAGAGAGAGAGAGAGAGGGATAGAGGCAGAAGGTGAAACATGAGTCAGACTGACATTGTGTTTGATGAAAAAACAAAGCAGAGAACACAACTGTGATTAGTAAGGAGAGGAAAAGAAAAGGGAGAAAGTGAGCAGAACATAAAGGAGAAACAAAAGAGGGATACAGAGAGGAAGAGAGAAAGGAAGAGAGAGGGAGAGAGAGAGTGTGAGTGACTGAGTGAGTAAGTGAGAGAGAGCAAGAGAGAGAAGACAGGTCTATTCAGAGCTGACGTCTTGCTTTCCATTTCTGGTAAACCTTTGCAAAGCCCTGATAAGCCCTTAACAAGCACACACAAGTGACCACACACACATACACACACCAAAGTTCTTATTCACACCAGTCAATATAATCAAGCACACACAGGTTCACCAAAACTCTGCACATTATGTCCCACAATTCATCGCATTTGTTATCCCACACTGCCCTGAAAAACTACTTTACCCACAATTCAACTCCCCCACCCCACAGCTGAGCTTCCTGTTTTAAGTTCCAATATGCTGAGTGAGCTGGGGCCAGCACTGCAGGGTTCCTGCCTGAAGTCCCGGATTATCTACCAGAGAAAGGAGGTCACCGCTCTCACCCTTAAGGAGCCCTCACACACACACACACACACACACATGTGTGTGTGTGCATGAATGGTGCTGGCACACTGTTAAGCTGTGAGTATGTTGACTGGAGACAGAACTACAGTGAAATCAGAAGGAGGGTGATGCACTAGTTTGGACCCAACTTTCCCTACAGCTATAGTGTGTTCTCACTACATTATATAAGTACTTCACCTTATCTGCAAATATGATTAGTGTGTGTGTGTGTGTGTGTGTGTGTTAGAAAGTGTGTTTAAGAGCATTACATCGGTCACATAATGTAGTGTGACAATGTGTTTTGTTTTGCCATGTGTGTATGTGAATGTGCATGCGTGTGTGTGTGTATGAGTGTGTATGTACATGCGTGCGTGCATGCATGCAGGCATGTACCACAATGTCCACTGCCTTTAGCACATGAACTAATCAATATATCAGATCCACAACTGGTGTTACTCACACAACCCAGTCACGGGTCTGGCCATTTCTCGGTGTGTGTGTGGCTGTGTAGGTCTGGCTTTGTGTATGTGTGTGTTTGTTACATGATTAAGCACAAACAAAGACAAACGTTTGCGAATAGGTTAAAAAAAAATTGCTTTGAGTTCTCTGTGAACTTGGTAACAGAAGAGGTAACTCTTAGCAAACAATATAGTATACAGCTAAACGAAGTGTTGCTGTTGATGTCAAACAATTATTTTTACACAATGCACTCTATGCACGACTCCATTTTAGATTTGCTTATACTGGCAGATCAACTTCCTGTTTACATAATACATTGGCAGATATGGCTCTTTTCTATAGTCATTGTCTTCGAGACCTCTGGTTAGATAACTTTAGCTATTTTGTTCAACTAGCAATAGCCTACCATATTAAAACTGACAGGTCAGTAATCTGTAATTTTCTGTCATAGCCTACTATGTACAGCATCAGTTGTGCATAGAGCCTATTACCTTCAAATTGTTCGAAATCTCAAGTGTTCTGTGTGTGTGTGTGTGTCTGTGTGTGTAATGTGTGTGTGTGTGCGCACATGTGTGGGCGTGTGAAAGTGTAGTGTAGTGTGTGCGTAAGTAATTAGCTCTAACTGACCCAGCAGGCTGAGAGCAATGCCACCCAACCAGACGTTACTTTAGAGTAACTGACGCCCAGCTGCTGTGACCGATAACTGCCAACTCCTCTAGAGCAGGCCAGAAGAAAGAGAAAGAGAAAGAGAAAGAGAGAGAAGGGAGGATAGTGAGAGAGAGACGGATAAGGAGAAAACTACAGAGCAGGAGCCAATGAAATGAAAGAAAGAGTGAGAGACAGACAGAGGGAGAGAGAGGTGAGAGATGGAGACAAAGTCTAAGATAAACAAATGGAAGTAAAGGATAAAGGGAGAAGGAGAGAGAGAGAGATAGACAGAGTGTGAGAGAAAGTGAGGTCTGTTTTTTGTCCAACCAGTGAAATTTTTTTTCTCTTTCTCTCCCTGGGATAAAGAAACAGAAGAACAGAATGCTGCTGAAGTTTCCCTTGCCAACAGACAGCGCACACACACACACACACACACACACACACACACACACAAATGCATACATTAGCAGCTGAAGAGAATGGGGGCGTGGGGGGTGAGTGGGGCCAGAGAGAGAGGGAGATGGAGAGTGCGAGTGTGTGAAAGCCAGGAGGATGAGTATGATAGAGTGCTAGAGAAACTGTAAAAGGAGGTGAAGAGTTTGGAGATGATTTTTTTACAGGGCGAGGCAATTAGCAGTCAAGAGACGAGAAAGAACCAGAGATCACTTCTTATCACCTTTCTTTCTCAGTTTCGGTGTCTGTCTCTCTTAAGTTCTCTCTCTCCGTCCTATTCTCCCTAACTCCCTCGCTCTCAGAGCCTGGTGACTAAGCCTGTGTGTGTGTGTGTGTGTGTGTGTGAGATGAGTCTTGAAATGGAGGAGTGGGCAGAGGAATGCAGTAGGAGAGAGGGAACTTGGAGGGCAAGATAACAACTCCACTGTGTGTGTGTGTGTGTGTGTGTGTATACACATATATGTATGTATGTACATACACTACCAGTCGAAAGTTTGGACAGAGCTACTCATTTATACAAATAAGTAGCTGTGTCCAAATGTTTGACTGGTAGTGTATGTATGTATGTATGTATGTATGTATGTATGTATGTATGTATGTATGTATGTATGTATGTATGTGTGTGTGTGTGTGTCAAGTTGGTGCAAGGTCTCTCAAAGTCAACGCTGAGTGTGTGTGTGTGTGTGGTCAAAACGGGGTCAGTGAAGTCCAATGAGAATCCTCCAGTAAGGAGAAAGAACAGAAAGCTGAGAGTAGCTAACAGAAAGATGAGAACAACTAAAGTCTGCAGTGGAAAAAACACACACACACACACACACCAGTTTCTACGACAGTGAGAATTCAGATTTAATAAAATATGTATAATGTCAACCCTACTCACACTGCTAATATTCACCCCAAACTCAAAATGTTGCTTTACATACACTAAATGTGTTCTCAAAAAATATGCATTAATGCCATAATAAATTCATAAATATATGCATCAATGCCATAATCACTGAATACTGCTAAATATACACATTAATAGCGGGTGCACACACACACACAGTGTCCAGTTGTCCAGATCAGCCGTTCAGTCACAACTATAAATGATTGACAACTAAATCCTCCAAACCATCCATTAATTTCATAAGCCAGTAATCAGCTTTTTTATTGCTGTGAGTGTGCACACGTCTCTCTCTCTCTCTCTCTCTCTCTCTCTGTGTGTGTGTGTGTGTGTGTGTGTGTGTGTTTGTTTGTGTTTAGGAGTGGGGCATGCTTAGTTGGGTTGTTAGCTTAGGGCTCAATTGAGATTGTTACCAGATAACTTGTCTACTTTCAGTAATGCAACAAAGCTGTGACAAAACACTATGCATGCAGACACACGCACAAGCCTCATCTTCTTTCAATACATTTGGTGGAATATGTTTAAACGCACAAAGAGAGAGAGAGGGCAAAATAAACTGCTCTTTTGCTCTGTGATCAGTTTGAAGGATTAGATGAGGATTTGTTCAGGCAAGGGGCCATGGAAATTACTTATTCTGGAGACTCCATGTCACATGCTAGTGAGTTTGCAGCAAACAAACACAAACACACACACATACACAGGCGTTGGGCATGTTTGGAGTATATTTTTTAAGCTTTTGAACGAATAGCTACAACTTATGATCTGTGTGTGTGTGTGTGTGTGTGTGTGTGTGTGTGTGCGTGCATCTCTGTAGGCCTAAGATTCTTCTCAAAGACTGCCAACATCTCCATCTTCATGACCGATTTAGCATCACTCCCTAGCAAATCCCTGATAAAAACTCTGACTCTACCCCACTGAAAAGGCAAAAAGGAAAAAAGCTTCAGTCAAGTCCAACCAGCACATCCTTATTCAGATGCACTCATTTACTTCACAGCTATTTTAAAGCACAGAGAACCTCATTATGACATGAAAAAGTCATTTAGATAAACTACTCGTCACTCCGGAAATTAAAGTAGGTCACATTGATGCCACTCTCTAACTTTAGTTTTTTACACACACATACATACATTTTCAAATTTGTTTACCTTATATCTAACTAATTAGTTCTCTTTGCAGTCACGGTTTGTATGTGTTTATGGTTGTTGTTGTTATTATTTTCATTTGTTATTATTACTATTCTGTTAAAATGATTTAGTCTATAACTATGAGTATTTTTTTATGGAAGCTATATGACTACTTTGAACTGCACATTCTTGATGATGTCTATCGCTATTGTTGTGCATTTCTTTGGACAAACGCAAATGCTGAGAACCATCCCCATAACATACATACATATATCAATACCCACGTACAACATACATACGGTTCATATACCATACATACATAACTACATGTGCATACATACATCTGGAAACAGATGTCCTGAAATTACTCTTCAGTTCAGATCTTATGTAACGGTGCGGCATTGACTTTCTATAGTGTGGGGTGCAGCAGCCAGTCTCCAGCTGATGAGTCCTGCAGAGCCACAGCCTGGTAGCGTTCCTGCAGGACCACAGCCTGGTAGCGTTCCTGCAGGACCACAGCCTGGTAGCGAGTCCTGCTGTCCCTCTCTGGGTTTGGCTATAAGGGAAACCTACTCACCACCAAACTAGAGCACTTTTATTTCAGCACTGCTAAGTGGGTCCCTTACTGAGTGCGCTACATCTTCTCTCTCCCTCACACACACACACTGCAGTGCACACTTGTGAGCATACACATAAGAGTGTGAGGGTGCACGCACACACACACACATACACACACACACACACACACACAGACACAGGAGCATGTAACCACACACACAAATGAAAACATGCACACAAATTTTGGCATATACAGTACGTGCATGCACACGCACACACACACACACACACACACAACTACATACATTCTCTCCCTCGCTCACACACACACAGATATACACAGACACACACTGCATCTGGTGTCTGCACAATCGAAGTGGAGTCGGGTTGGGTGGGGTGTGTGTGTGTGTGTGTGTGTGTGTGTGGGGGGGGTTATGTAACCATGGACACAGACAGGAGTGACCATGTGGTGAGCAGGGGTGACATCACAAGTTAACCCCTGTGGCGCCGATCATGCTGTAGAGACGCTGATGCCACACACACACACACACACTCTCTCTCTCTCTCGAGGAAGGGAAAACAACAGGTGTGAGAGCAGCAATTTGGCACTGATATGTGCAACAGCTGTCTTTTCAACAGTCACTGACACACACACACACACGGAAAAGTTACTGATACAAACACACTTTCTCTTTGTTCAACACTCTCTCACACACACACTAATAGTCAGCCTCTTCACACACTCACAAACAGGGACAACTTACACAGTCTTCCTAAAATTCACACACTTGCAAATGGAAGCAAATGGTATTTTCTTCAAAGACCTAAAATGAAATGAATGCTTTCCCCCATTCAAAAGATACTTGCAAATGGAAGCAAATGGTATTTCCTTCAAAGACCTAAAATTACATTAATCCCTTCCCTCATTCAAAATATACTTTTTACAAAGTACACTTACACACTCTCTCTTCCTCTCACTAACACACACACACACACAGACCATCAGACTCACAGTTTGAGCACGGCAGATCTCTTGCCCAGCATCATCTTGACGAAGTCGCGGTAGTTGATGGTGTCACTGACGCCTCCCGTCACCTCCGAGATCATCTTCTTCATCTCCAGGTGCGTCTTCGGAACGCCCAGCTTCTCCATCATGCGCTTCATACCCATCATGTCTGTCACACACACACACACACAGTGACTACTGTGTCCAACTTTTTTTTTAATTAAATACAATGTACCATCCCAACAACATTCACTGACTGATGACCAAC
>NW_027468609.1:16776938-16869438 GCF_046254945.1 Alosa pseudoharengus | reverse complement strand
ACATTTCATTGATTTGTTAGGATATTGTTTTTTTTTTTTTTTAAAGCATATTCTAGGACTCTTAGGATTTTTTCTCCTCCTGCATTTGCCAGATAGGATAGTGCGGAGTGACAGGAAGTGAGTGAGTGAGTGAGCGAGTGAGATTGGAATCAGGAAATGACCGTCGGAATCCAAACCAGAGTCCCTGTGGACACTTGGGCCATGTGGTTATGCAAAAGCTTCTGTTTTTTTTTTTGTGTCAGTAAACATGTGGTGATTTCTCACTGTCTGCGTGGCCACAAATTGCGCGCAACTCCTGTGGTAAAAAAAAAAAATCACACAACTCACACACAACCAAACCTTCCGTGGCCAGAGTAGCTTGAGACACACACACACACAAACACACTTACACACAACCAAAGACCAACAGACACTGTACACAGCTTCAGTAGCCACAGAAAGCCCTGGCCTCCCTGGTCAGAGTAGCTCAACACACACACAGTGTGAGTGATCTGTGCTTCTTACTTTTAAAGGAGTCCAGTTTCTCAGCAAGATCCTCTTCATCTCTGTACTTTTGATCTTCCATAAACTCCTATATACAGGGAAAGAGAGAGAGAAAGAAAGAGAGCAAGAGAGAGAGAGCAAGAGCAAGAGAGATAGAAAAAAGAATGGAAAACAGAAAGAAAGAGGCCAAGATAAGAGAGAGATAAAGAAGGAGCGAAGAGAGGGAAGAATGAAGGAGAGAGAAACGCAAACACAGATCAGATTCCCACACGGCCAAAGAGCAGCACAGCTCAGATAACAAAGACTCAGTGTGTCTCTGTGACAGAAAAAATGTAGAGAAAAATAAACTGCATGTTTCTTAGACTGATGATACCTGTGCTGTTCTCTCAGCCATTGTGGTTCATATTTTCAATTACTATGGATGCGTGAATACATACTGTGTGTAAATGTGTTGTGTTTGTGTGCAAGTAAGAGATGTTTCTATCATAGCTGATGCACATATTTAGTAGACTCTGACACACTGCTGTGTGTGTGTGTGTGTGTGTGTGTGAGCGCGTGAAAGACACATTGGAATGAGTCATGGAGACCATGTGAGTATGACTGACAGCAAAACGTGTGTCACTCATTCTTAATCTGTGTGTGTGTGTGTGTTTGTGTGTATTAGGGGTGTAACGGTACACAAAAATCACAGTTCAGTGAGTATTTCGGTACAGTTAGCCTGTAGGTACTGCTAACCTAAAAATTGCTGAAGCGCAACATGAATAGTATTTTGAAAAGACACATTATTTTTTGATGTTAACTATACAAATGCTCCACAAGCAAAAACGCCTAGATAGATAGATAGAAAAAGATTGATTGATTGATTGTGGTCCTCAATGGAGTGGGGGTGAATCTCCTTGATTAGGAGAGACAAATAATTTATGTTTCTTTCCAGTATAGAATCGCCTTGGTCCATCAAACTCTACTAAATACTATGCATGGAATATAAACACCAGTTGCTGTCATGGTTTTTGATATGCTGAAAAGTGTTGTTTTAAAAACTGTTTCCCAATCTACATAAATGCAAACGTTAAAATGCTGTTGCTGCCATGTAGAATAATTATGTAAAGATATTTAAATTGGCCTAAACCATTGCATTGTTATAGAGTATTATTTTTATGATCTTGACATTCTGTCCTCAGTTATAGCATGCATGCAGCAATGCTGTGGCAGTGGGCTAAGACCTAATCACCCTGGGTTCATGACCAAAAAACAGGAACTAAGTTTGTGTTTTCTCTGTGTTCTTGGACTTGAAATGTTGACCTGATCTCAACCTGATAAGTCAGAACATTCAAATAATTAATGTAGATCTCTGTGCTACTGTTGATTACTGTTAAAGACTGCATTTGGTACATATCTGCATTGAAGCCAATGTCCTGTACCTAAACGGCTCGGTACTAATACATGTACCTTTACACCTCTAGTGTGTATGTATATCTGTGTGTGTGTGGGGGGGGGGGGGGGGGGAGAAAGAGGTTTAGCATGCCTGTGTGCAGGACATGAGGACACACACACACACGCACAACAGTTGCTGAGCTGAGCGTTATGATGAGTTAAGGATAGGGTTACAGCTACAGTGCACACACACACACACACACAGGCAGGCGCAGGCACGCGCACGCACACACACACACACACACACACACACACACACACACACACACACAGAGCAGCTGAGCTGAGTGTTATGATGGTTACTAAGCCACAGCAGGGATTTAAATGGAAAAGAGTTCAATAGGCACCGTCTGTCTGAGTGAAGGCAGTTCAGGACAGAAAACTGCCCATCAATGAACCCACCGCTGGCATATACCACACAGGACACACGCCAAATCAACAGCGTGTTTGTGTGTGTGTGTGTGTGGGAGACCGAGTGAGAGTGAGTGAGAGAGGGGGGAGTGAGAGGGGGGGGGGGATGACCTGTTTGTCACTTAAGTGTAAAACAACAGTGACATACATGCTACTTTTGCAATCAAAAATAATCCTTTACACAACATTTCAACCCATACTTTATATGATGATTAAGGTGAACGTATGTATATCTAAGCCAATGGTAATTTACCTCTTTTCACAATCTCAGCATCAGCAACTTCAGTGTCTTACTCAGGTGTGTGGTTCAGTGTATGAGGGAGGGCAAGCCTGTGAGGGAATGTGCTGAATCAACCTGCGTGAGTGTTACTGTGGTCATCTAAGCCTCAAGGACAGGCAACAGTTAGCCCTGACTCATCGCTGAAGCACAGGGCAGAAGATGACCGACTAACTAACGAGGTTAAGGCACCGTGTGTTGACACGATTGTCTTTGTCGGGGAGACGCCAACGCGGCCCTCAGTCAGAGATGGCAATGTCCGTGAGGAAGGGGGGGCATAGACTATCTGGTTGTCAGCAAGCGACTAAAAACACAAGGCTTTAAATCTAATTAATTTAAGTGTTATGACCTGACGCATTTCGGCCCAATTATTATTGCTGATTCCAGCTAAACACCACAAGGAGCAGGGTAATGCCGTTAGGTTATCCAGCTTATGCCGGTTGAATGCACTGATAGGGCGCACCCTTGCAATCAGCAGCTCAATCCCACCCGTTCTCCCGCCGAGACCCCGGCATAGCACTGCGACCTGAATTAGGCTACTCCGGCAACAGCACTGCAAGCAAAGCAAACCTCTCTGACAGATTGCCAGAGGAACCTAAGCAAAGCAGAGAGACGAGAGAGAGACTGAACCCGAATGGGGGGCTGTGGGAATGGTTGCGAAGGCTCAAATGCCAGAGCTGCTCCGTCCGCCGTCGCAACCGCGACACAATGGGCTCATTCATTCGGCTATCGAGACACCTGCTTCCCGTCGGAGCGCAAGAGGGTTGCGGATTCAAGGGTGGAGACGGGCCCCCCTCTGCTTCAATAGCATTATTTTAACTGTATTCACTGGCTATTTGTGGTTAATAAAAGGTCAGAACGCAGAGTACGCGCCACTGACAACTGATAAAGGTTTCCGTTGGTAGGTCGCGGCATGGGAGGCTCGGTCCTTCGAGCACATGCTGTACCCCCACCCAACCCCACAGCTGGGAATGACAGAAAAGCAACAAGTGGCTTTCCTTAGGAGGAAAAGCCGGCGGGCTGATTTATTTCAAGTGGCTCTAATAGAATTCATCCGTAAATAGGTCACTGGCAAAAATCACATTCTACAAAACATTTAGCCTACATTTGCCAGACGGTTCGCATGACATGCGACTCTCCTCTCCTTTACATGGTTAATTTATGCCCTTATTATCATTGTATTAATTCGTTTATCGACAGGTTCATCAAGGCCAAGTGTGCGAAATTCCATACCGAGATGGCACCTACACAAGAACACCAGCTACAGTCAGGAGACCCACAGAATGGCACAGTCAAAGAATAACCAACCTTGTTTATTTCTTCCAGCCTCTCCCTTTGTTGGGCTTTCAGTAATCCAAAGGTTTTACCTCCTGCAGACATTAAAAAGCGTATTTAATATTCGAAATTCCACATGGCACTGAGGTTAGCTCTGCCTGTTTGCTAACAGAGGCTAGCAGGTTTGATAAAGACCTCTACAACAGTGGCTAACATCACAGCACTAGCATTCCAGTCGATAACGTTAGGTGACCCGCTTCGCTGTTCGAATCATAACGTTATAAATGGGCATTGTGATTTGGATATCAACGTTTTAAAAGGCACATTTCTGTAATCTTACCTTGCATATTCTGATTCGAAGGCATCGTGGCAGAAAGAGAGGTTTGTTGGTGCTGAGAGCTGGGACAAAACGCAGACTCTGCGTGGCTGTGAACGCGGTTGTCCTCACTGTGTGGATCTAAACCAGAGAACTCACGCTAGTGTAGGTCAAGGCGAGTGTAGCGGTACCCTAGTGATGCGCTCCCGGCTCACCAGGAATAGTGCCAACCCTTGAGCCCCATCATGTGGACAAAAGTGTAATGATTGTCACACGCGTCAGTCTTTTTTCACCTCAGAAGATCCATGGAGCTTGCTTTAGTTATGTTGTGTAAATATATATATTTGTATATAAATGAAATGTAATTCACAAAAAAACAAACAAACAAAACTACAATTGATAATAGCCTAGAAGCCTACATAGACATAGACAAAGAACAAAGAGGAAAATTATTGTAGCCTGTAGAGTTGGTAAACACTGCCACCAAGTGGCGAGTAGGCTATTAGCATTTTCGATAGACGCTGAAGATCGTAGCCGCTAGATGGCAATGTTTAGGCCTATTGTCGAGCGATCATATCCCTATGCACTCTATTTTCTACACCCTACTTATATTATCAGGTAAATCTAAACATGCAGTGTATTTCCCTCATGACTAGATCTCATTCTTACCCTTAAGGTCTGCCTTGCACTGTTAAAGAATTAACGGAAACTTGTTTATAAGTGAAATTCTAAGGGTTCAAAATGTGCCAAGATTTGCTATCTGGGCTTCAGCATAACAAGCAGAAATGACCCATTCCAACCCATTAAAACTGAGTTTTGATGTCTAATGGCCTTACACCAAACAACTTTGACAAGATTTTTTGGAAATATTCTTGAAAGATTGGAATCTTTTAACTAATGCCCCATTCAAGCTATACTCAAAAGACTACAATATCATTAATGTAATTTTCTAATCATCAACCCTCCTGTTGTGTTCATTTTATGTTTAGTTTTGTGTTCCCGCTGCATTATAACTTGTTATAAATCCATAACAGATATATTATCATCTAATGTTGTGATAGACCTTTGTATCAACTTTTGTGCTATTGGATATAACCAGTTTTGAACTTCCATTTGCTATGGCCTGCAGGCAGGGGCGGAGCTACGTGGTGGCCAGGGGGGGCCACGGCCACCACTGGTCAAAGCTTGGCCACCTGCTGGCCCCCCCAGCTCCGTTCAGTGAAAAGTAAAAAAAAAAAGAATTGCTGCCGTTTTCGACAACACTTTGCAAAGCAGCGACTGAACCAATTACTTCGCTCTATCTACGTCCATTGGCCCAGTCAGGAAGTGTAGCCTACGGTTCTGATCACATCGTGAGTAGGCCTAGTGCAGCAGCAGCAGCAGCGGGACAATTCAAGTCATCTGTTAAAAACACTTGACAGTAGACTAGCCTACTACTTAACCTCAGTAACAGGTGAGTTGATGAGTTGGAACATTAATGCTAATAAGATGTTAGAATGTGTCACGAATCATAGCCAAGTGAGCTGTGTTGGGCTGTCCTTGTTAGGTAGCCTAGGTTCTGACATTGATGTGTGGGGCTGATCAAAAAGAATCGGATGCCCACGGGAACGCTGTTACAAGAATATTTCGATAAAATTCGGGTGAAATGCAAACATATTAGGCACATATTTCCAGATGGCTCCAGGTAGGATAATAGGGCCTAACCTAGGCTACTTTATAAATACATAATTTGCTGACTTCGTGTGGTTCTTGCCATAGTTGGTCAGGCAGAGGCAGGCTGCTTTGCCTGAATTCTTTGTTACATTGCTCCGAAAATGTTCATCGCAGCAAGATGAAACCTTAATTGCGTGACAGAGCAGAAGTGGGGCTTTCCAACAAGACTAAACACTTGTCTGTGCGATCAAGTATGAAAATAAAAATAAATATAATGTAATTAAATGAAATTGATTCATATTTACAGTTCACCTGCGCACCCATTACCCTCGTTTGAATTACTCGCGAACCCGTGATCGCATAGATATGGCAAGCATATCAGAAGAAAAAGGAGACACATGGCTATCTATTGGTACCAAGTATATCGTTCCTTCTGGGCTATAAAAACAGACAACGTGACTGCAAAATAAAATAATGTACAAAAACCAACGCTGCACACCAGGCCCTACTCACGAACCCGTGATCGATATGGCACGCATGTCAGGTGAAAGAGGAGACACAGCGCTATCATTTGATACCAAGTGCATCCGTCTGGGTTATAAAACAGACGAAATTACATCAAAATAATAACTTCATATAGCTCAACTTACCCCACGTTTTTGTGTGTTGTGGTGGCAAAGCATGTTCATAATCCAACGCTATCATGTGTTTCTCTATGGCAAAGCATGTTCATAATCCGGTTTTGAGATCCTAGCAAATTCCTGCATGGCATCCAATTCGAGACACACATTGCATCCCAATTTATTCGACAAAGAAACACCTTTTTGCCTTCACTTTGTTCATGACAATGCAGTAAAAAGTTGTTTTAGAATCATCATGAGTGTACACACAGAACATGCAAACTCGGGTTCAGTCAGGTCAGATCAGTTCGTGTCACAGATATGGAGCGCAGAAAGGGCTTTTTTCATTACTGTGTCAATGGCACTTATAATGACCAGGATAACTGCTTATAACTAAAGGTAGTGAGAATGGCCAAAAATAGAGTAGCCATAGGGCTAAATAAAAAAATGGTATTTATTTCCATAAGGCACACACCACATATTTTTCACATTTGCTCATCCCCAGAGAATCCCTCCACCATGGCAATGATATTGCCAGATTCAGAACAGTCTGCCCTATGCACACATGTGCCAGCTTGCAGTGGTGAGATACATGTCAAAATATAAGATTTTTTATAATACACTATTTGTATTTTTATTATTTTAAAATCAAAATGAAATCAATGCAAGTATTAATACATGAAATAGTGGCAGATCTGGGTAGCCTAGACTCTGTTAAAAACAATATATAGCATGTGTGTATGGCACTTACATTGACCAGGATAAATGTTTCTAAGGTAGTGAAAAGCCCTTAAAACAGTCTAGGGTTCTAAGGGTTAATTTCTTAATTCAGAGCTATGTTACTTACAGCCAAGTACTTGGAGTGGATATCAGAAAGAAATATAGTTTGGCCATCAGTATGAGATCAAATATATACATACAATATTTGTGGTATTTATTATTGTTCTTTGAGTTAACATCATTTAAATAAAACTGATTAAGTAAGTTGAATTATCATAATATTTTTTATTGGCATTGACCTATTTATGGAAAATATGTTGGAGTGGGCAACAAACTGACCTGTGTATCAGTGTTGGCTTTGCACAATTTATTGCCATTATTAAAATAGGCTATCCTAATCTTCAAAACTTTTTGAGTAGTTTTCAAATAGTAGTTTTGATTCCCAAGTGCCACCCCAATAAAAAGTCTGGACCCAGCTGGCCCCCCCTATAAAATAATCCTGGCTACGCCCCTGCCTGCAGGCCTCACTGACCTGAGCTCATGCAAGTCAGAAAGAGGAAGATTCTATTGGGGAAAGGTTCCAGTGGGGGCTGGCATAGAAGCAAAGAGGGGGAGTGAGGGTGTTTTTGTGTGTGTGTTTTAATGTACAGAAGCACATACAGTCCATCTGATCAATAAGTATGTGTCTGGACTCAATTTTATACACTGACCATTTTCTTACCCATTCATTTCTAATGGCCGATCATTTTTGACCGGAAATACACATGGGTGTTCTAAAGTTAAATAAAACACTCAAATTGTTATAAAAATGATCAAAATGTGTTTTGTGTGTTCAGATGCCCTGTGTTAACAAAGTCAAGGAGCCTCATGGTAGTCAGAATAAGTTACACAACAGGGTTAATGTATTTTTTTTACCATGCGCCTACTGGCGAATGCATACAACACAACAATCCTATGGTTTGTGTACCCTGTAGCCTCGTTTTGGTTTAGGCCTACAATGGCCGCTGCCTGAATAAGGCAAATTCTTTGAAGAGTATAGTCAGAGACTTCCTAATGAGGAGACACAGAGAGCACTCAAAAAATCCTCCAGAGAAATGCATGGGGTTAGTTTGTAACGCCAATATGGCAATTGTCTGTCTACACATATCCCCGCCCCTTCCGTGGCAAAAAAGTCGACATGTGAATATTGTGCCAATCATGTGGTGTGTTGTGAAAACATCGAGCCAATCATGTGCTGTGATTTCGTCACTGGTGCAAGGTTGGTCATTTCTGGTTGGAACAGATGCCCGATAAGTGCCCAAAAAGCATTGCGATATGGCCGCCAAGTGGAAGGACTTGCCTAAAAGGACTTAGTGTCTTCAAGATCTTTTGAAGACAGAGAGATGCCCCTGTCCCTGCATGCTATAACCTAGTTTTCCATAGGCTACTCTAGTTTTCCACTGTGTTTCCAGATTGCGAAATACCTGTTTTCATTTTATGTCAATTTGATGAGCAGGTTGACTAACCTTCTTATTAAAATTATATATGAAGAATTTGAACACACATTTTGTATGCATGCAAAAAGTACCACCTAAAGACAAACACAAACGAGGAGGCATGGCTCGTGTGCTTTGGCAAAATGGACATAATTTATATGAAGAGTTTGGTTCCAAAAAGCTAGGCCTATATCTTCGATTTTAAAGAATTTTCATGAGTAATATTTCTCCATGTAATTTCAGTGTAACTGTAATTGGGTTATTGCTATTTGGTTTATATTCACTTAATCAAATCATTGTAATAGCCTATTATTGATATTACCAAAGATATGCATACAATTAAATAACAAGTGACATAGACGTTAATGTTTTTAAAAATGGAGAGATAGCGTTTTGAAACCAAACTCTATAGCCTCCTCTTGATTATGTGACTGTCAGGGCCGGATAGGCTACGCTGTGATGTCTCGTGCAGGCTAATAAAACCCATCCCCCGTCGGCATCATGGGTTTGATCTGCTCTCTGGATGGAGTTGTTGGAGTGATAGTCTAAACTTTTCAGAGGGAAAAAGGGAACCGGCTGCTTCCACCCGACGGAGTTTGTTTTGCTTCAAATTGTAATTGTGTTCTTCCTCGGATAACAGAAGATTTGACTTCCTCTGATACTTGTATCTGTGGTTTACAGGTTTAATAGTGGAGTATTTTTGATTTTCTCTCCGAATTTATATAGTATTAAAAAGAGAAAATGGGCAATAACCACAGCAAGCAGATTCCCCCTCCTGCCAAGGGCACGTGCGCTAGATTTATGTACAAAAAATACGGAGCTGAAAGTTGTGCACAGTCACCAAAATGGGAGAAGTGGACCTCTACAGGAACACCGAAGCTGAGGTGGCCCCCGGGTGGCTCGTTTGAGACGGACGTTATGGAATATCTTCAGCTCGTCTTGTCCGAACAGCAGAAGACATTTGTGGATTGGCGAGCCTTCACTTTGTGGAAGGTCGAATCATCGATACGGCAAAAGCAGAATGTCGTGTGTCACCCGGTCCCCAGTAGAGAGCTGAAAACACCATCGTCTTGCGGCCACCCCGCAACACAGCTGGGAGACTGCTGCCCATCTCCTGGGAGTCTGGTTCTTAACAAAGAATCACTGAACAATGTACAAGACTCCTCGCTTTTACTTCCAAGTACCAAAGACAGCCTGCAGGACTTTACATTGAAATGCGAAAGTCTAGCTGAAAACTTTGGGCTCAGTCACGAACAGTGATGCCAGTAACGCGTTACTTAGTAACGCGTTAGTCTATTTTGACCACTTTTTTCGGTAACGAGTAATCTAACGCACTACTATTTACAAACCAGTAATCAGATTAAAGTTACTTATCTAAGTTACTGTGCGTTACTATTTTTGTAATTTTCCTTAGTAAAAACATATATTCTTTTCTTTCTTCTTGTCTTGGGGATTAATGTCATGTAGGCTATGCTCACGTTTTCAGCATGAGCACAATTCACGTGTAAAACCACGCAGCGACACAAACGTAAACAACAATGGAGGGAGAGAGAGATGCACATTTCATCAGTCATTACTTTGAGTTTGTGTCAGCTAAACATGACAACATTAAGGTACATTGCACATACTAGCTAGACATCCCAAGTCTCCCGAAGTTTTGGGAGTCTCCCACATATTGATAGCGGCTTCCTGACGCCCGCAAATTACATAAAATCTCCCGGAACCTAGAGCGAACAAGATCACGCAAGCCAGACCGGATTCAAATCGCGTGTGCATATGAGTTTAACGCGCACACAACGGAGAGGGAGAGAGAGAGAGGAGTGGTGCGTTTGTGCCTGAAGCGCATCCAAGACAGAGAGCATCCTGGTCTGTTTTGCTAAATCAACCATTCAGTTTTCAGTGTAAGACGTGCTTATATCTCTTTTCTCCCAAACTTAATTAATCAGTTCAGTCAGTGTATCTATAAACAGGAGCGTCATGGCAGCGTCAGTGCCCCTCAAAAAGGACGATTTAAGAACCATTTCACATCAGACTACACAAAAGTGTACCCAATTGTCTCATAAGATTAAAACATAATGATAGTCTTGCACACTGCACTGTTTGTAACAGCGACTTTAGCATTGCTCACGGCGGGTTAAATGACTGAAAAAGACTTGTTGAGGTGAGTTTAACAAGTGTAATTTCATTTGCATATTACTCAGGCCTATTCAAGATGGCTAGTTGCCAAGGCTACATGAAAAAAAAAATCAACATATTTTACTATAACATCAATTTCTATCAATAGGCCTTCCTTATTTGGTGTACTGACTAGACATTATTGAACAAACATCTGAATTTCAGTATCTAAGTAGGTTAGGTTGGTATGTCTGCTATACATTGCTGACATTACTGTTAAAATGCACTTCCTGTATAGTGAGTATTGGCAAAACCGGTTATCATTTATATGTTGAGGTGGTGGGGGTGTTGTCGGCAACTGCTGAAAGTAACTAATAAAGTAACTTGTAATGTAACTTAGTTACTTTTAAAATCAAGTAATCAGTAAAGTAACTAAGTTACTTTTTAAAGGAGTAATCAGTAATCAGTAATCAGATTACTTTTTCAAGGTAACTGTGGCAACACTGGTCACGAAGAACTTGAAGCTGTTTTGCGTGCAAAAAAGACTATCGAACTAATATTGCAAAAGAACAAGGCAGCATTGGCAGCGATTGACATGCCTAAAAGAACGTCTGCGTCAAAAGACAAAATCACTGTATGCTATGATAAAGTCTGGAAGCACTACAGGTATACAAATCGTAGTGAGATCGACTGGCGACGTGTTTATGATTGCAAGCAGTTGGAATGTGAAAATCCTTTGACATATTTAAACCGTTTGGACCATACGTTCATGTACTGCTGCGGCTTTGAGATGACTTACATCCACATTGCGGAAAAATACCTGGTGGACCGTTTTGTGAATGGCTTGAATACCACACTCGGAAACGCACTGAAGGAAAAATTTCGACATTGGCTGCATTTAACCATAAATGATATAGCGACAGAGGCAGAGAAACTGCACAGTTGTATGAGGAACGTGCAGAGAAGGGGTGCTAAGGATGCAGCAACTGCCCCTTTGCCCCTTAACGTCCAAAGTGCCTTTTTGAAAAGGCCTAAGATTTTTTTCCAAATGAATTATTAGTAGGCCTACTATATTGAACATTTCATAATCATTTATAAAATTATAATAATACAAAAATAGCCTAGGCCTACTACCTTCTGTCAGTTTACTCCACACCAATGTGAACTTTTACTTGCATTACTTGACAACAGATGTGTTGTCAAGTAATTTTGATGAAAAATAAACCGTTAGTGCCATTAATTTAAGAACAATCTTGGTTGGTGGCTATCAGGCGCATAATTCGCTTTTAATTGCCAACAGAAAGGTTGATCATTATATGCAGGGTGCGATTTGTAGGGGGGGATGGTGAGGATTTCCCCCCCTCTGGTTTTCCTATCCCTACCTCTGCTAAATTATTTTTATCGTCGGGGGGGACAACATTTATCCCCCTCTGCCCCTCATATTGATTAATGCTACTTCATATAAGTAAAGCGCTGCAACGTGAGAACAGTCTAGTAGGCTAGCCTACATAATAATCTGACATCAGAAACGCACCGTCACCGTCAGCACTGATGCTGCTGACACAGTGGCTGCGTGATAACTTAATTTGGCCTTGATCGTGCCGGACATTTCAGAATGTTTAGTGTGTAATCCATCATAAATGGCTAGGTTCAATGGAAAAGTTAGCTGGACAAATGAAAGAAAACGAGAAGGATTCAGTGAAGCATAATAATGTTTTAGAACCTTCAAAATTAGAAAACTGATGAAACTGAGATGGAGGACAACTGCACGTAGAGTAGAACGTAGGCCTATTGTCCGAAGGAACTTACATTAAATGAGGAGATATTTGCTGAATGTCACAAAAAGTGTTACAGAAATTGCTTGGCATCGCTTATTTAATGGCTCTCTACCGAAACACCTGTAGTTTGCGGAGGACGAACGAGAAAGCACTCGTTTGATAAATCAGCCAGTAGTAGACAAATAACTTTTAGAAATAATCTGTACTGCAAAAAAGAATGTTGGTGGGTATTTAAACTATCTAGCGGGTGTTTTAACAGCTGCAAGAAATAGAAGCTTCATGGTCTTTATGTTCTGGTTCGTAAATTCTTTTCATAAAACTTCAAGTTGCCCTATAACTTTACTCTCCAAACTCTTCACTGCACTGTAGACAATTAACTGACAGTATGATATGCTATTTATTTTCTGTAGGCTACAATAAACACATTTATTTTTTCAACTTTTGCAATATTACGCACTTGGCTACTGAACGCAAATCAGCAGGAGAGAGAATGCACGTAGCCTACGCAGCGTGTAGCGCAATGTGTAGGCTATTTGGTTACCAACTAACACTGTTAGCCAATTCACTAACTTAAGACTTCAGTGCCATCATATACAACGTTTTTTACACAACAAATACAGAAAGGATGGAGGCAGCAAAAGTAATGAAGTCATTTCAGATGGGGCAAGAACAAGGTGAATTTGTATGCTTGTCAAAACGTAGTCGTACCCTGCATTCGAGGAGCTGATCATACCAAGCACACTCGCTGTTTAAAGTCATACACCACGGTCAACTAAAACTAAAATGTTACAAAGGTGGCAAAAATAATATAGGGTATTATTAGCCATGACATGACTAGACTAGGCTATGAATCGTTCGTTCGTTCGTTTTTTTTTTTTTTTTTTTTTTTTTGAAACGTATTCAAAATCACCCCCCCCCCCCCTCTGGTTTTTACACAAATCGCACCCTGATTATATGGTGTTTCATTTTCACAGTGCAGGCACAGATGCTGTGCTGTGTGACTGTATAGTAGCCTAGCCTAGATGACACAGAGTATTTTGAAAGGAAAGAGGAAGCATTGATGCAAAGATGACTTGGAAAGATAACTGTGTCATAAACATGTGTTTTGTATTTTTTTTTAAATTGTAAATAAAAGTCAAAATTGAACTTATCTGGTGATTTGAAAATGGGTTGTAATATCTGATTGGGATTTGTAGTTATTGTGTGTGTTTGGGCATTTGGACAGTCAGGTTGTAGTAGCCATAGCCTTTAAAGGTGATAAAACTGAGCCAGTTCAGGTACTGAGTAGGTGAGATAGGTACTTAGGTCAATAACGCTAACACACCTGACGCACCACCGGAAATAAATGAGCTGGCTAAAGAAAAGCCTTCCATGCATCAAAGTGCTTTTATTAGCATGACTGTGTGGGTGCAGTGTTGCAGAGTAGGCTACAGAATGTAGATAGTAAGATGATAGGTGTGTGTGTGTGTGTGTGTGTGTGTGTGTGTGTGTGTGCGTGCGTGCGTGTGTGTGTGTCTGTAAACACAAACACAAGTCTACATTAGACTGAGTCCCTCACTCCTACCCATCAGGCAAATCTGAACATGCAGTGTATTTCCCTCTTGACTAGCTAAATCTTATTTTTGCCACTTAGATCTGCCTTGCACCGTTAAAGAATGAACTGTTGATTAGTGATTCAGAGAGACTGTGTGGGATCATTTTTATTTTTCTCATTGAATGTTTAGAGTAGTAAAATCTAATTACCATCCTCCTACTCGGACCCTTCTGAAACCCCTATGTAGGAAGGTTTTGACTTGAATGTTACGATGACCCCTGTGTCATCGAACTGATGGTGACCCTCAGGATGAGGGGTTGTAAACATTTCTTATCTCTGTTAAATAACCAGATGGTTAGGTGGTGGGTGACAATTTGTGATTTTCCGTGGGTGATAAGAGTCGGCTTCACCCAGATGTTTGGGCTTGTTACTTAGACATTTCATGTGGGTAACATGCTCCCGGCGTCGTGGTTAGAGCTGCAGTCTCATACCAGTTGTCTTGGAGTAATTTTGACCACGACTGTATGGGTTCAAAATGCTAATAACAGGAGTGGGTCAGCAACTGTGACATTGTTAAATTGAAAACTTTAAAACCTGTAGCAAACACATTTCTGTTTTATTGCTGTCAATGAAATACATTTTGTTTATTTCATCATGTCATTTGAGCTTGTCCTGTAAAAAAATGCCCCAAATTTGTCCTGGCTTGTCCGGGGATCACAAATGATCTGTTAAATCAGGGGTTTTCAACAGTGGTCCGCGGCCCACTTGTGGTCCGTGAGGACATTGCTGGTGGTCCCTGACCATGGATTCAGTAATCAGGGTTCCCGCGGATCCTTAAAGGAACCATATGTAAGATTGTGGCCAAAACTGGTACTGCAATCACTTTCAAATGACTGTAGAGCGGTGTTTCCCCTCCCCCTCCCCCCTGACTCGAGGTTGCCAACCCAGATGCCGAAACACTACTGACTTTGTGATTTAATAGATAGGTAGAGGGTGGTGCATCAGGCCAAAACACAACATGACATGACAAAACACAACATCAACATCAGTTGAGGGCTGCAACTTCACTTTTTAAATGACAATATCTTGGCCGGACTACTGTTGTCAGTGATATAAGTATTTGAAATTAACATGATTTCTTAATGTCTATGACATATCAGGGCCATTTTATGATCAATTGAAATAAATTTCTTACATACGGTTCCTTTAAAAAGTCTTAAATACAACTTTCGGTTTTTAAGGCCTAAAAACGTCTTAAATTGTCTGGGATGTCTTGAATTTTCGAAAGGGAGGTATTAAATTTGCTTATGGGACCGCCAGCGAGTGAGCGAGTGCAAGAGAGCAAGTGTCTCCATCCGGTTTCGTGTATTTAAAACGCAATTGTATAAGTGACTAAGGCTACGGGAGGATAGTGGTTGCAGAGTGAAGATGTTTTTCACGGGTGTAGAAAGGTGTGAAAACGATAATAATCAGTGGTGGAAGTACACAAATCCTGTACTTGAGTAAAAGTAGAGATACACATGGTCAAAAAGTCCTCCTTTTACATTTCTACTTGAGTGGAAGTACAAAAGTACTTGCCTTCAAATGTACTTAAGTATCGAAAGTAAAAGTCCTGAAATGTATTATGATTATTAATACAGTTGCATTTACTATTGTTGAAATGATTCGGCACAGACATGCAGTCATTGAGCCTTTCTCCTAGCCTTACGAGCCAGACCCACATTAAAATGTAGGGTCTGGGCACTCACCGTTCGCAGTGCTCAGTCCGAGGGGCGGGATAATCGGTTTTCTTTCAAATTCCCTCTGCACGCAATAGGACAGCGGCAGCGCTATGAGTCCCATGCGTTTTCCCACCAGTGGAGCTAGTTGGCTAGTTTAAACTTTTGCCAACTTAAAAAAAGCTTAGCTCGTGTCAAACTGTTCGCCAACAGCAACATCCATCTTCTTTGTTTTCAAGTAGCAGGGAATTCAAGCCAAACCGTTGCAACTCTGCCATCAATCATTATGTTAAGCCCGCCTAACGACTCTATACACGATTTGATTGGCCTGATAAAAGTTTAATTTTTCGAGCTCACAAGCCAACGGAGAGTTGCTAGACTAGTCCTGGAAGAAAATGTAATTTGCTGCCGCTAGGGTTAGTCTAGATTTCTAGGCTACCTTTCTCCTCCATTCAGGACAAAATCAGCTAATAATTGCTGTATGTAGAAAGAACTAAAAACAAACTAAAGTGATATCTTATCGTAGATACTTCAAAGTAACCACATTTTTCTTTGTTTAATGCTTTATACTTTCGGACCAAATCAAGATGTTCCCTTTTGTGTTTGATAGTGTCAGATTGTCTATCATTTGCTCTATGGCGTCAAGAGGCTAGTTGTGGTAACATCAATATTGTGAAAAGGGGTCAACAAGGTACAGTAAATAGTGGATATGGCAATAACATAGGTTAGGCAAGACCAGTATTTAAAGCCTAGCTCTCTTAATAGAAAATATACATGTACAGTAAGTACACATGTATTTGGACAGTCTTTTTTCCAAAAGAAACTTCAGCTGTACTTCAGCTGTCACAAAATGTAGTGAAGTAAAAAGTAAGATATTTGGCCTTGAAATGTACTGGAGTAAAAGTAAAAAGTTTAACAAAATTTAAATACTGAAGTAAAGTACAGATACATGAAAAAGCGACTTAAGTACAGTAATTGAGTAAATGTACTCAAGTAATGTCCACCACTGGTAATAATACAGTATGTACAAATATGCCTGACGTTTTCGTGGTGTAGCCAAGGCCTGAGAGATACGCAGGTAGCGGTAGAATGAGCGGGAGAAAGAGTTGGTAAGCCAGTTAGCGATAGGTTGGCCATACGTTCGAATTTAGGCCGGACAAAAGCCTTGTCCGGCGCAGCCTCAAGCCGGACGCTCATTTGTCCTCCTTTTTGGAGTTGCGCTTGGCATCTAGAATCTTTGCTCGGACGCAGCATCGTTTCACAAACTATGGACGCGAAGACTGCTGGTCAAATTATGCGCAGTGCTTCTGTCACTCGTCTGATAATTTGCTGCGCAATTTATGAAGGAACCACGGACTGATAGAAAAAGAAAACAAACGTTTTCGCAATCAGGAGGAAATACTGTACACGTTAAGTTGATCTGTTTGCATCTTTCCAGTGTGCGTTGCTGGCCTAGCCTAGGGAATAAAATATCTGTCTAAGTTATAATACCTGTAATATCTGTCAGCAGCTTGCTTGCCAGCGTTTCCCAATAGGCCTACTTCGCAAAAGCTGTGAAATGTAACCGCAAATGTAATCCATGAATGTCGGCAACTGGCTTTTGGCTACATAAAAAAAAAAATGTGCGTTCATAATACGTGCGTGCTTGAGATGAAACCAGCAGTTTTCAGCAGGATCATGCGAGGTGGACCTGTCTCTTAATTAATTTAAAACAAATCAATGGTTTTACAATGTTTCAGTCAAGCTTTGGTTGGTTTATACAACTGGTATGCAAAATGTAAAGTAGTGGATTAACTTTAATTTGCTGTGCTGCATATGGGACAATAGATGCACACACTAAATTATATAAAGTAGGCCTATTCAAATATTTAAATAGCTTAGTCTAACTTGAACAAAAATATTGAAGGGAATCCAGTCCAGTGCACATGTCTTTGGCAAGTAGCCTAGGCTACTTACAGACACAGGTGAAGAACAGCCTCAGCCAGTAAGCACAACCAAATATGTACAGCCAGCTTCAAAAGCAAGCAGCCCAGACCCTAAAATTGGGCATTTGTAGCAGCTGTGAAGGTCATTCACACACAATTATCTTCTTTCGCCAAAAATATATTTGGTCACTTCTGACATCCAAAATGGGGTGGGGGTTAAAATTAGTAGGGAAAAAACTATTGCATAAAACAGTTTTAAGTTGTCGCATATATCTGTTTGCCGTGGTATAGTCTTAATTTTTGCATTTAGATGTCTTGAAAAGGTCTTAAAAGTCTTTAAATTTGCACTTGGAAAATCTGCAGATACCCTGAGTAATGTAGTTGCAATGTGAGAATCAGTATTTTTATTCAGTGGTGGTCCTGGCGTTACGTAATTAGTCAGAATGGTGGTCCCTGGTTCACAATCAGTTGAAAACCCCTGTGTTAAATAGTTAAAACTGACTTTTGATGTCTTAATATGCTAACATTCAGAGACGATTACCTGACCAGGAGATGCAGCAACCAAGTCTAAATGGTTTGCACCTGAGAACCCTTGTCACATGTTAATTGGTACATTCGCACCTGTATATAGAGTGTACTACACTTCTCCGAATATCCGATCTGGCATGAAGGCGACATTAAAGGCCATTCCTCTTTACAGAATCTCTCCAGGTCATCCAGATTCCCAGGCCCAATGCATGTGTATTCAGATTCCCAGGCCCAGTGCTGTGCATTCAGATTCCCAGGCCCTCTGCCATGCATTCTCCTCTTTAGCTTATCAACTGGTTTTCTTTGGGGACCACATCAGGGAGCTAGATGACCATGGCATGCAGCAGGATCTTGATTAAACCATTGTACCATCAGCCACTGAAGGAAATCCACACATCACAAGGAATTTAACACCTCCAGTATGTCTGAAATTATAAAACAGTTATACCAAACCATGAGTGACATTCTACTGCAGTTAGCAAACTTCAGCTACCTTTAGACACAACATTTTTTTCTGCTGTGCCCTTTACATCATCTAGAAGCCTATAGGTTGCATCATGATGTTTGTTGAACCTCTTAATTACAGTTTCATGGCCATTTTAATCAAGTGTTTTTTCATAGTTATTCCCTTAAAGAGGTCAATATATTTCCCCCTTTTTGAATTCTTTTCTCTTTCGAATTTTGAATTATGAGGTGACAAGAACACACACATGATCACAAACATGTGGCACATGATTGTGAACTATTTATTGATGAAGTACTTTATTCTACTGAATAGATTTATGTTGCAGTATAACAAAAGTTCAACGTTTTATCCTATTCAAGTGTGATATCAAAGTTCAACAGAACAAAATGTGATCAACATTTTATCTCATATATGCCTTCCTGGTATAGGGTGCCAATAAATGTGGAGGGGGCTATATGCGCATATTCGATTTCATTCAATGAAATTATTTCAGCAACCCCCCTTGGCAACAGGTGAAGGTGTGAACAAAAGACCAACAGCATGATTGCCACAAAGTAGAACTCCATTCAGGGGTGCGTTTCCCGTACAACTACGGAGGTTAGCTTTTTACTAACGTGGTACGATGCATCGTTCAACTAACTAACATGTAAGTTACGACTGTTCCCCAAAGCCGCCGTACTTACATAGTACTTTGTTAGTTTGAACCATGTTGGTTTCAACCAACATAGTTCAGACTACAATGGTTGCAGATGTGTTCGGAGAATGTCGGGCTCTGTCGGTTAGAGCCGAACGCATGAAGTCACGCAAAATGAATGAAATTTGACATTGCATGACGTTTCCTGGGCCCAGCAGTTATAATATCATTAATAATAATAATAATAATAATAATAATGATAATACTTATTACAACAATAGGCAGTAATTTCAATAGGCCCTAGGCTATGTATGCTTTAAAAATATATATATATATTAGGCTATTAAAAATAATAGGCATAATAATGATAATTTTAATAATAACGTCACAGTCTATTGAACGTAGCCTACTAATGAGCCTAATCAGTGAAGCATAAATCGCCAACCGAGCACATGTGAACAAATAAGTTACACATTTAATGAAACACACCGAATAGCCAGGCTAAATACTGGCCAATATTTTCATTTGTTGTAGCGTGACAAGGTGGCGTGAAAGGATAGACCTCTGCATTTCGGATCTTGTAGTCGTAGGTTCGAGCCTAGATAATGATAAATTAATAATGATGTTGGAATCTTGGATAGGCTCAGTCACTAAATATTCCTATGATCGTTTAGAACCTGTAGTCCTAGTTTTAACTACTGATTGGAGACCATATGCTTACTAGCCTAGGCTTAGGATAAATGTATATTATGTATAAGCAAATTGGCATGGTTAGATTAGATTCAACTTTATTGTCATTGTGCAGAGCACAAATACAAATACAACCAAATACAGTTTGCATCTAACCAGAAGTGCCAAAAAGGCAGAAAAGTGCAATGTGATATATAAAGTATAGACAGGTGGTGCATAGACAGGACAATAAATATAGTGCAGTGTAGACAATACAGTTGGTTTGCAGAAGGTGGTTTAGAGTAATATAAATGAAATATAAATATGTGCAGTATCTTATCAGTTACCTTACAGTAAGAGCAGAATAAATATGGATATGTAATATGAACAATGTTGAACATGTTGTTATGTAAGTGCTTTGGGTTTCACTCTGTTCTAAAAGCGCTATATAAATGAATACTTTACTTTTTGATTGCCCTTCATTTCACTGGAAGTTTTTCATGCCTTTATGCAGCATTTTTCCAATGTTGCCCTTGTTATGTGACACTGAAAATTGAATACTGTTACCACACACAAGTATTTCATGATATTTTAAATGCACAGATACAGTTTTTTTACCATTACTTTTCATCCATTGTAGTTATGAAGTTGTGTGTTGAATCACAACCACAAAATGACAGTTCACATAGCACAAATGTTTCAATGCTCAAATGGTTGAAGGATCTGCGCCAGCTGTACCAACACACACACACACACACACACACACATACACACTCACACTCACACACACACACACACACAGTGTTACTGTAGGTGCTGCTGAGACAGTAGCAAAGTATATACTGTTCAAATGCATGTCTATATTCCCTGAGTGCACTGACATTTCAAGACCTACTTTATTCCATCAACCCCCTATGATAATACAAGCATGTCAACTGCTCCATCTAGGAGCCCAACAGCGAGGCAGAGGCACGGTACAACAACGCCCATAGCCGGACCCGCGTTGTTGTGGAGAGGGCCCTGGGCATGTGGAAAGGTGTGTGAGCAAATCCGCTGGTGGCCTGAAGCTCCATCTTGCAAAGGCGTGCAGTGTAGTTTTGGTGGCGGCGCTTCTGCAACATGGCCCTACAGGATCACATCCCACTGCCGGCTGATGAGGAGCTGTTAGTGGAGGAGGTGGAAGAGGTCATTCCAGTGGCTGCTGCACACCTTCCTGCTGGCCTGGAAGCACACTGGGAATTAGTTGCACATATGTTTGGCCCCTAAACACCCAAACCCCACAATTCCCTGCCACATTACCTGTTTTTTCCCCTTTTGTTTATGTTTTTTACATTTCTTTTAGTTTGGTGGGGGTGAGGGGGTAAATGTACTTAACTTTCCCACCATCACTTTCTCCCCATGATACATACACAGATTGAAAGGTCACAAAGCAAAGGCAACTTACCATTTTTCCGCCTCCCATGACAGGCCTACCCATACCTGGGCCATGAAGGACAAGTTAAATCAGTGAAAATCATGTCACATTTTGACACTGACCACAGCACTCTGCATGTTCACGTAAGTCCCAGAGGTCTTAAAGTTCTCCAAGCGAGAGGCTACTCAACAGCAGCATTCTCCAATGTCATTGTACCAACATAATTCAGCTATGTGTTCAAATATCAAGATCATATAATAACTGAGAGTAGTCTAACTTATACACCTGCTAAACATAGCTTGTGATCAGACAAGATACAACACAAACCCCACTCCACAGGCATAGGCTACTCACCTCACACCCATCGACTCAGTCTTGAACCCCTGACCTCTCTCATGTAAAGCACACACGCTACAGTCTCTGCCACAGCACAGTCCCTTCACCACATCATAATGGGCTGTAGAGTCCATATACCGTTAGCTATGTGTATGATTAGCAGATGCTTCATCCAAACACACTTAACATACGACTACAATGTAACGTTATCCTTTTATAACAATTACAATGCTAGCCTCACATAACAATACCGTTGGCATTCAAAAGCTTTATCACCAGATAACTTAACGGGTGTTCGAAAGAATCTGTGCTGACACATTAGCATTAGGCTACATGTAAATTCACGAATAATAACAACACAGATGATTGCGGTCATCATAGCACTTCACCACAGGCCGCTCTGTTGTAGGCTAACTCCACAACACTTCACTTTCCACTGTACCACATAACGTTGTCCAGTAATGTGCAATTGTAGATTCCAGCAATGCTATGGTATGGTATCCCACAGCAATGTTATGGGATCGTTTAATGGCTACCTCTCATCCATCTGTCCTCTGCGTGTTCCGTCATCAGGGTTGGTTACGTCGTCTACTATGGTTTTTACTACTTACTACAGGTCGAGAGGTGTAGTTGTAACTACACAACTTTACGATAGTGGTTGCGAACGTTAGTTGCTACTATGGTTTTGGGAAACACTGACGCAGTGTCACGATGCATCGTACTATGTAAGTTCCACCACTATAGTTCACACTATCGTTTTGGGGAACAGTTGTGTCGTACTTACATAGTTGCAACCATGTTAGTTGCTACCGTAGTTAGCAACGATGCTTTTGGGAAACGCACTCCAGGCCAGTATGTAAATCAGATGGGCCTATCCGCACCATTATCACGTACAGGGACCGCTAACTAGAACCATTTGGTAAGCTATACCCTGATTCTTCATGTACAATCATTTATTCATATGAATAAATATATGAATGCTAACACCTTATCTGTTGAAAATCTTCAATATTTCACTGATTGCACTATGTAGGTAGGCTATGTGAATAACCAAACACCACATGGACACTGCTGCTGACGAAGTGAATTGTATAGCCAAGTTTCGTGTTTTTCACTGTGTTTTGAGATTGCTAAAGACAATTTGTCAATTTATGTAAATGTAATAGGCATGTCTTATTTTTCTTGTCGTCTTATGAAATGAAATATGAAGAATTGGAACTTTTTTAAAACAAACAAGGAGGCGGGGCTGAGAGGGTGGGTGTGTATGGGCGAAATGGACATATAAAGCCTACCACTCACCTCAGCTGGCCAGTTACGGACATTCTCCTCTGTGTTTCTGTGACTGTCAGTACCGGATAGTGGAGTGTCACAACAAGCAGGCTATTTGAAAGCCCTCCTTCGTCGGCATTACGGATTTGATTTTGCTTTGAATTTGTTCTCTTGGATAGAGTTGAGAACTTTCCAGGGGGAAAAAGGGGAACAATCTGCTCCCATTCGTAGTTTTTTCTCTGATTTGGTGTGCAAGCGCAAATTAGAGCCGGCAGCCTGCTTCCTCGGATAACTTGTGCCTGGCTTATTTTAAATAGCATAGCATTTTTGCTCGAAATTTGAAAAGAGAAAAAATGAATAATCACAGCAAGCAGGTTCCCCTTCCTGCCAAGGGCACGTGCGCTAGATTTATGTACAAGAAATACGGAGCTGAAAGTTTCGCGCAGTCACCAAAATGGGAGACTTGGACGTCTACAGCAACATCGAAGCTGAGGTGGCCCCCGGGTGGATCTTTTGAGACGGACGTTGTGGAATATCTTCAGCTCGTGCTGTCCGAACAGGATAAGACATTTGTGGATTGGCAAGCCTTCACTTGGTGGAAGGTGGAGTCATCGATACGCCAAAAGCAGAATGTCGTATGTCATTCGGTCCCCAGTGGAGAGTTAAAAACATCATCGTCTTGCGGCCACCCCGTAACACAGCTGGGATACTGCGGCTCATCTACTGGGAGTCTGATTCTTGACAGAGATTCATTGAAAAAAGTACAAGACTCCTCGCTTTTAATTCCAAGTACCAGACAGCCTGGAGGACTTTACATTAAAATGCGAAAATCTTGCTGAAAATTTTGGGCTCAGTCACAAAGAACTTGACGCAGTTTTGCGTTCAAAAAAGACTATTGAACTAATGTTAAAAAACAAGGCAGCACTGGCAGCAAGTGACATGCCTAAAAGAACGTCGGCATCAAAAGGCAAAATCACGGTATGCTATGATGAAACCTGGAAGCACTACAGGTATAGAAAGCGTAGTGAGATCGACTGGCGACGTGTTTATGATTGCAAGCAGTTGGAATGTGAAAATCCTTTGACATACTTAAACCGTTTGGACTATGCGTTCATGTACTGCGGCGGCTTTGAGATGACTTACATCCACATTGCGGAAAAATACCTGGTGGACCGTTTTGTGAATGGCTTGAATACCAAACTCGGAAACGCACTGAAAGAAAAAAATCCGCATTGGCTGAATTTAACCATAAATGATATAGCGACAGAGGCAGAGAAACTGCACAATTGTATGAGGAACGTGCAGAGAAGGGGTGCTAAGGATGCAGCAACTGCCCCTTTGCCCCTTAACGTCCAAAGTGCCTTTTTGAAAAGGCCTAAGAGTTTTTTCCAGTTTTAAATATGAGTAGGCCTACAATATTGAACATTTCATATTCACATTTCATTGATCATTTATGAAATTATAATAATACAAAAATAGCCTAGCCCCACTAACACAAAACGTTAAGGGAACGTTCGGGAACGTTAGTGTATGGTTCCCTAAAGGGTAGTTCGAACCAAACCAAAAACTAACGGTTAGGGAACGTTACCTAAGGGTTCCTTAACGTTCCTAAACGTTAAGGGAACCAACAAACCAAAACGTTCTCCTATGGTTGCACAGTACCTTCACACAACGTTCCCGTTTGGTTGTTTTTGGTTGTTCTGAGTGCTGTTTTGACATGTTTATTTTAACCAGCTCCGTTTAAGTTTTTGAAGTAGGCCTAGCATATACAAGGTTTGCAGTCACTTGATATTCACTAAAAATTATTGGCCTTATGTAATCAAATTAAGATAAGGAGTAAGAGAATATATTTATTTTTAGGCTGATATCAATTTTGCTATAAACAATACTTTTGTGCTTGATTTCAGTTTTGTAACCGTATGAAGTGAAAATGCTTAAAACACGAATCTATCAATAAAACAATTTTCACTTCTACATTTCACATTTCACTTAGCTCAATATAAAAGTCCAACCGTTACACCCCCACGCCAGTAGGGGGAAGACAACGCCTGGTCTGCATTCAGAACCGATTGCAGTTTCACGTTGGATTAAACAAACAATAATACTTCGGTAAATAAAATATAAAATATTTTTATAATAGTTTTCTGCTATCACTAGAATACATTCAGAACATGTTTCATTTGTTCCTGTAGCCTACCATTACCATTTTACATTCACACATGTTACATTATTTGCATTCGAGGCTTCTGATTAGGTGGCAATGACGTCAATGGTAATGCGTCTCTATTCATTCCAATTCCATGCCGTGTTAAATGTGTTATATAGCATTGTGTGATTGATTGCGCCTCTATCAGCGTTAGAAACTGGAGACAATAACAACACAAGCTCCATTTCAGTTTTTGAAGTAACATACAAAATGTTTGCAGTCACTTGATTTAGATCCACTCAAATGATTGGTCTTATAAAATCTAAGTAAGGTAAACATCATATCAAGATAATATTTATTTTAGGCTAATATCAATTTTACTAAATAAAAAATATATACTTTTGTGCTTTTTTTTACGTATTAGGTGAACTTTAAACAAAAATCTATCAATAGAACACTTTTCACAACTAAGAAAATTCACTTATTTCATTTCACAATTCACTTCAGTTCAGACAGGCTCTCCCTTACACGTAGGCCTACCCCCACGCCAGTAGGGGGAAGACAGCGCCTCTGCTTTCAGGTGATCGATTGAAGTCTTGTCCTGACTTCCGTAAACGGTCTCTGTTTGAATTCCGTGATTCTTCAACACCGCTGGAAGAAGTCTTGGAATGGATTACACTCGTCTTGAATTCGATCTCACGAAAGTAAGTGAAATATGTTACAGTTTCATGATGTAGGCCTAGTGGTTGTAATGCAAGGGTTTGAGGTTTAACCTTAAGTCCTTTCACTTGTAGGGCTTTGTTATATTCCGATTCTGCCAAGTTTGTAATTTACCAGAGCACATTGCTCGTTCGTCTTTGTTTGAGCTGTTCTCAACGTGTTATGTTTTGCAGCATTGTATGTTTTGTGTCATCGTGTTAACCTGCTCACGTTGATGTTACAAATAATAGCACTAGGCTACCGTTTCTTTTAATTAGTTTTAGTGTACAGTCAGTCCTTTTAGGCAAGTCACTCGGCAGCAGTGGTGTAGGCTAGTGGATATAGGCCTACTGTATGTAGCTGGATCTAGGCTACTGTGATGTAGGCTAGTTAGCTGTAGTGGGTAGGCTATACTGTGATCAACCCCAAATGTATCCTATTCTATTTTAAGTGGGTATACTGAGATGGTGAGGCTTTTTAAGTTGGTATAACCTACTGAACAGTCCTGCATATGTAGGCTACACTAGAGCCATAGAGATGGCTATAGTAGGCTACACTGTCGGCGGCCATTTTGCAACACAGTTGATCGGATAGACGATTCAAGTGAATAGACCTCTGAATTTTGCCTTCAAAAAGCTGAGATCCGGTAGCCTATCTTGCAATTTTTGCTATGGGAAAATAACATGGGGAGAGAATTATTGCACTCTCCCGTGGACGAAGTCTGAAATGCAGACATTTTGCTCAACACACGTTTGTCCTCTGCCTTCGAGTGGTAGGCTAACTGTGATCTTCAACAGGCCTACGTTAAGACAGCAACTTAGATTTTTGCTACCCCAGACCTAACTTGCAATGTAACTTGTCATAGGTAGTTAGGTTAAATTAACACCCTGATCTCCTTATAGGCAAAGATGGCAGTTTTGGTTCCTTTTTGTAGGCGAACTTCAGAGGTCTGAGGTCTACGCCCATGCATTTCTATGGATGCTGTGTCTCCCCATTAGAAATTCTCTGGGCTACAATACAAAAATCAAGTCAAAAGCTGGGCCAAATATCCAGTTAAGAAAATCTGGTTGTGTACAGATGACTGATTGCTGCAATACTATCAATAATCGTTTTCTCAATATGGAAATACTGCTTTGCTCTACTACTGGCTCACAAAAACGTTGTTCTCTTAACGTAGATTCATACACCAAAGCTATGGAAAAATGTCAGCGGCTGATGGACACTTCTAGCATTGAGGCGGAAGAAGATGCGAGCGTCCACAAAAGGCAGTGCATGGTCACGTGATGGTAAGACCTCTTAAATACAGACTATTTGCACAATTCAAATATTCTTTTTGCAATCAGTGCAGATTGCATGGTCTTTTATTTCAGATGAATCCGTTCCGCAAGCAAGAAAGCATTCCAGGATGGTGCGTGTGCCTGGAAGCCCTGTCTGTAAGTTAACATTTATACATGTATTATTTAAGAAAACCAGTTGAGTCATATTTCCTACCATGGAACTACTGACATTCATGTTTATTAACCTAGTGCATATCATGTTACTGTTCTGATGTATTTGTCTCTTCCTGCCTTTTATTAGGTCAGCAGATGTCACTGCCTCCACCACCTGCATGTGAGTTTTTCTTTTTAGCGATTGTTTAATGTAACAGCATAGGTTTATCTTTTGCAAATGTCATGTGCAAGAAACCTACCATAAATGAACTGACCAATATTCATATTTAATTTCTTTTTAGATGAGTCAACACCACACAGGCAACCAGCTCATTGCCCAGAGCTGGATGGGTCTATTATAACGCCTGCCACTTCATCTTGGGACCCAGTTGAAGGTACTGTGTCTTTGAATTTTCCATTTCCAAGTAAATACAATTTCATGACAAGGAACTTGAGAGTAAGTAACTTTTTTGTTGTTGTAAACAGCACAAGTGACTCATCACACAGAGGGAGGTGGCTTGGCCATGGAGACGGAAATAAGAGGTAAGAACACTCACTTAATTTGTTCACATATGCAGGTATATAATGTATTTAACAACTAAAACTAACACCATCCATTTTCCATAGCAATAAGGACAACCATTACCGCATGGCATAGCGAATGGACGCATTTGAGGAGAAGATGGATGAGCTGCTCATGCTCTTAAGGAGCTCCCAGTCACCTCCCTCTGCTCCAGTCGATGACATATTGCTGTCGTCCTGCTCGACAGTCACTGAGCTGCAGGAGAGGAGGAACAAAATGCCCTCCCTCCAGGACTTGTACTCTGGGACCTAAGCGGGCAGAGACCATCACCAAAGACTCCACATATCCTGCACACACACTCTTTAACTTCCTCCCCTCTGGCAGGCGCTACAGATCCCTGCACACAAAAACAACCAGACACAAGAACAACTCTTTTCCCACTGCCGTCACTCTCCTGAACTGCAGATAAGTGGGGTCATCCCCACTTTGACCGTTTACCTGCCCATTACATACTTTATCATTCCAGTATACGTCTTGCACTCTACATTTGCACTATTACTTTGCACTCAACAGCCCACCCCATGTGTACTTGTATTGGTATTATGTCTTTGTATATTGTGTTGGTATCTGCCACAATGTATATTGTTGTCTATTGTACAGTGTGTCTATTTGTTGAATGTAGCACCTACCAAAGTCAAATGTCTTATGTTAATATACTTAGCTAACACTAAGTCTAATTTATATATATATATATATATATATATATATATACAGTGAGGCCTTTTATATTGTTTTTTTTTGTCTTTTGATAATTTTATATTAAAGTTATAAGTTCCATCGATTTTGCCAGTTCATTCTTTCCTGCTAATATATAATAATGCATTCCTGCTCGTGCTGTTTAAAGTAATTGGTATGCAAAGGTTGCAATGTTAGGGGAGGGTTCCCTAAAGGTTGCAATATTTAGGGAAGGGAACGTTCCCTAAATGTTAGGGAACGTTATGGGATCAGTTAGGGAACGTTAGGGGAAGGTTTCTAAAGTTTGCAACGGTTAGGGAACGTTAGGGGAAGGTTTTTTTTAAGTTTGCAACGGTTGGGGAACGTTAGGGGAAGGTTCTCAAGTTTGTAACCTTTAGATAACGTTAGGGGAACGTTCAAGAACGTAACCAAGAACTAACGTTTCCGGAACGTTCAGCAAACTTTCCATGGGAACCAAAACTTGCTCAAAAACTAACCTTAGGGTAACGTTTGGGAACCAAAAACTAACGTTTCCGAAACCAAAAACTATGGTTCCTAGAACGTTTTGGAAACCATAAATTGTTAGCTGGGAGCCTACTAGCCTACCTGTCAGTTTACCCCACATCACTGTGAACTTTTACTTGCATTACGTGACAACAGATGTGTTGAAAGAACCGCGGTGAAATTAGACATCCACCTGATATTCAAGAGAGGTAGTTATGTTTTGAATTTCAGGAGAATGTCTAATTTCAGTCTAACTTTACCAAGATGTTGGAGGGAACGTTGAGCAGGATACGTTACCGGGGAACATTCATTAGCCTACCCCAGCTGATGTGATGTGCCATTAATTTAAGAACACTCTGATTGGTGGCTACCAGGCGCATAATTCTCCTTTGATTGTCAACGGAACGGATCAACGGAAAGGTTGATCATTATATTGTGTTTTTATTTTTATTTTCATTTTCTCAGTGCGCGGGCACAGTATGTTTAGCTCTGCCCACGTGGTTATCAACTCATGGCCTCATGCAAATGTCAGATATTAGTCGTGAGAACTAACACTGAAAGACTTTCCTCATCTTCTTGCAAAATGTTCTGTAGATGACACAGAGTATTTTGAAAGGAAAGAGGAAGCATTGATGCAAATATGACTTGGAGAGAAAACTGTCATAAAAATGTGTTTTAGGCCATTGTATTTTTTTTCATTGTAAATAAAAGTCCAATTTTAACTTATACGGTGATTTGAAAATGGGTTGTAATATCTGATTGGGATTTAGTTATTGTGTGTGTTTGGGCATTTGGGCAGCCAGGTTATACACTGAAAAAAAAAGAATCGCTGGACTATTAGGCCTACTTAATTTATATAGTCTACATCGGTTGCACCTGGATGTAGGCTAATGTTTACGTTTACGAAATTGATTCATGTGTTAACCCAATTTGATCAAGTAAATTCAGATGTACTATTGCAACATCATTGTTAAAGGACAATAACTTTGAGTGTGCTGTGATACAGTAGGCTATATTATTATGAGGATTGTCAAAGTTTTTTTTTTTTTTTTCTGTCATCTACTTCCTGAAATTTTGGTCAACGATACCCGGGGCACATGAAATTTGGTGGGTATGTAGCCCCACTAGGCTTTTACGGAAAAATTTCGTTTGGTCCCCGGGGGCCACTCCCCCTCCGCGCTGGGCCCCGAAACCCAAAAAATGCAGTTTTTCCTAAATAACTACCTGAACCGTGGCACCGAGGATGAAGAAATGTTTATGGTATGTTGGTCTCAAGGGCCCACATCAACCTAGCCCATAATCACTCGTTTGTGATTTGCACCCCCCCCGGTAAAAAATTAAAATGCAATATCATTCTGCTTTAATCGCCCCTCTCTACAGTTAAGATGTTCAGAACTGCACCAAATTGTATATGTATGATTAACCTGACATTCTCTGGGTGTATGCCAAGTTTCGTAGAATTGCATCCATGGGGGGGTCTAAAAAAAAAATTAAGTTATGTGTACATTTAGTGACTGTACACTCATTGGCCTGTAGATGGTGGTGCACACATATACACACGCACACACACACACAGGAACGCACATACATCAGTATCGCCAATTACAACAGCCGATACATAATTACAAATTCAGTAGGATTAAAGGAAAACCAAATATTCATCATAATAATTTGGCTGCATTTCCAGTATTGGCGTCACGTAGTCGTTTGTCCACCAGATGGCGCATCGTTGCAGTGAGATGTAATTTTGTTGGAAGTTAATTAAATCTAAAGTGGGTTGGTATTCTACAAGGACAAGACTGTAGTTTACCGCAGAGAACGTCTAATAAGATGATTTCTGCATGACATATAATTCCAATTTCTTCTTGAAGCCGAAATAAATCTGAGAATGTTTATCGGACATGCTTGTTTTTTACTGCTGGTAGGCTACGTTAATCCTATCAATAGCAGAACGTAGGTAAAATAATGTTACCGTTAGCAGGGTTGAGTGATGGAGGCCAATTTGATTGTATTTGTAGAAAACCATAAATGCGGTTATAGGCTACCAAGAAAATTGATAACAGCACTAATTGTATCTTTCGACTGTCATCTCATTTGCTTATGACCATAACCTAGGCTACTAACAGTGAGTTAGCCACAACACGTTCGCTACGTGATGGTTTTCTAATGGAAAATATGCTACCTGAAAGATAACCTATGATGCATCCTAAACACCGGGCTGGGACATTTCTGCTAAAAGTCTCAAAAAGCATCTGAGTCAACGTTCATTCCCAAACACCCATATGTAACAGGACAAGGTCCACGCCCCTTGTCTAGGTCAGGAGTGTGAGCCAATCAGCATATAGTAGTGGCTATATTAACTTCAGCTTTTAATTTGAAAGCTGACGTCATAGCTGCATACTGTTGTTTGTCCACCTGACTCCTGCCTTCACCGCGGGATCCCTTGTGCTCTTTTGGCCTCCTGCCCGCTGTGCACGTATCCAGTGACATTCCTGGTAGGTTATCGTGGCATTGCATTCGTTGTAGCTTTCCCTGTATGATGTTTGCTAGTATAGTTAATACAAACTTTGGGGTTTTAGGACTGCTGTCGGTCGCAGAACATGGGCCTCATAACCAACCTGATCGGTACTTAAGTTTAACTGTCTTTAAAATAATATGTAGCTTGCGTGGGTTTTAATTGTATCTTCATGTAGCAGAGCTTGGTGGTAACACAAGGAGCGGCAACATCAAGGCTACTTTGGTCAATGCCAATTGAAGCTGTAATTGTGCACTAAATGCCTGTTTCTTATTGTAAATGGACATTAACCAGAAGTCATGCCAACGTGCGAGAAGACATTATTGCTGTATGAGAAGATGTTCTTCCCATTGTGTATTTTGTGTATTATGATTAGTGGCTCATTCAATGATCTTTCTCTCTTGCGAGACAGGAGCTGCAGGCCAACTGGGGTGGCGGGCTATCAAGGTGGTGGCGTCCCTTCACTTTTCCTGCTGTGTTGCATCTGAGCATTTGGTTTGACATGTTCACGTGTGGTGTGTCTTACGGCTCCCACACACAGCTGCGTGCATCGTGTTGCTGGAGACGCATCCCATTCACTTTAAATGGGCTCACGTGATCCGTTGCCGAACTGAATTGTGGGTCCGTCGCGTCGCGTTTCTCCCGCCGCTCGCGTTGAGGAGTTCAGCTGTTGCTGCACCGACAGACGGCACCGGCCAATCAAGCCAATCTACGGACGGCACCAACCAATCACATTACGGTTTTACTTCAAGTCATTTGCATAGCTACCGTCGGGAACACCCACTGGCATGCGTTGACGGAACACAGCTGTGTGTGGGAGCCGTTAGACCCTCTCTTTTGATATACTCCCCAGCCCCGGGTAAGCTTCAGTCCTGTCCCTGGCTTTCCCCAGCTTTCTTCAGCCATTAATCTGATAAGCATATTCTGGTGTATGTGTGTGTGACTGTCTGTGTGTATATGTGTGTCCAGGTCTTGTAGGCCATTTGTCTCAGTGCCGTATTGGCAAAAGTCTGATTGTCTGGAGAGAACTCACTCCCTGTATGTTTTTATTATTTGTAAATAAAGAGTTTATTTTTGGAACCACTGGTTTTCCTGTGATCACGAACCTGTGTTGCCTGGTTGGGCTTCAGATCACTAATTATAGTCCAATTCATTGAAGATTCTGAGGGGCAGGGCCTCAGATGGCGTAGTCGACAATTTGTAAATAGAGAGCTAACCTACCACTTGCCACACATAGGCTACTTCAATTCTCTATTTTCAAAGGGGATTCAAGTAAGCAAGAGCATGGCTCAAAGTAAAGTAACTGAAACTACATAAATTCGTCAGAGTGAATAATTTGTGTCAACTCGCCGCAATGTAGATTTATTAACGCACCCGTGATCTACATCTCCATTTAAACCAGATATTTTAAAGCGCACGTTGAGATGTATTCAGGACAGGGCTGTAGGCTACCTACACATATTTGTTGCACGTGCTACAAAAATCATTCTTTGCGATGGACGTTACACCGGTCAGATACAGTTTTGCCTATGGCTATACCGTGAGACCAGGGGTGAAAGTAGTTTTTATTTCTTGGTGGTACTATGATATAGAGTTATAATGCGCGCGCCGAAAATTTCACTTAGCCTAATTATTTATTATTTATTTATTTGTTTATTTACTGTATCTACTATAGTCTACTATAGTCTATTATTACTGTATTATAGTCTACTTATCAAGCATTCACTAGGACTTCTTATCACTCTAGTATCACTCTTTAACCCACATGTTTTTGATTATGAATAAATTGCAAACACTTAATTTCAACATTTAATTATTTATTTATTTAGCCTAGTACTCTGCTCGCTCCCACTTCCAATCGTTTTTTTTTATATAGGCTACTGTATATCATGAAACACGTTTCTTTGAGTCATGCCTTTTTATTTGGGAGACTGCAACATACTTCTGAGCGCTAAAACACTTTCATTATTGCTGCGCAAGATCTAGTTAAGCCGTACACGCGCTGTCTCTCTTGTCTCTCCAGCGAAACACTGCACACATAAAACCAGAATAGGCTATTGAAACATCAACATATTTTTCTTTAGCCTGTATGTTTTTTTTTATTTGGGAGACTTTCCAAGAAACGTCAGTCTGCTAAAACACTTTGGATACCAGTGCACGTTGGCGCAATTACTGTAGGCTACTGTACGCGCGCTATAGCTTGCTCGTTGTCTGTCCAGCTGCACGGGAGGTTTAGACACAATTCAGATACAGTTCAGAACGATGTATATGAAATATATTTTGGGGAAAACGTGTTGCTTCTGGTAATTTGACGTTAGCAGTTGTGTTGTCATCAGTGACTGACTGGGATTAAAAAGGGTAAGGCTATTTGCACCCCTGGTACAATTAGCAGTGTATGCTATTCGTACCCTGGTGCAATAAGAAGTGAATTCTATTCGTACCCCGGTGCACACAGCAATGTGTCCTATTAGTACCCCGTCTAGTACACATATCAATGTATGCTATTCGTACCCAGGTGCACACAGCAATGTGTCCTATTAGTACCCCGTCTGGTACAAATATCAATGTATGCTATTCGTACCCCGGTGCATACAGCAATGTGTTCTATTAGTACCTCGTCTGGTACAAATATCAATGTATGCTATTCGTTCCCCGGTGCACACAGCAATGTGTTCTATTAGTACATACCTAGTAGTACCATATTGATCACACAATGTAATAATATATATTTTTTTAAAACAAGCAACATGTTTTTTTTGATGTTACATAACAGAGTGTGAATAGCTCAGCTGTGTAATCACTCTGTATAAGGTATGCTGTTTGCATCAATGTACAGTTAGAAGTGGATGCTATTCGTAGCCAGGTGTTTATAGTACTGCATGCTATTTACACCCTGGTGCATGAACTAGCTAATTGTTGCAATCAAAACTTCCGTTTGAGAACCAATTTCTTATTCAAATTGCGCGCCTTCTCTCCAGAGACGTTGGTACGCATGCACACTCACTCCGCCAAAACTCATCACACGGGAATCGAACCCCGGTCTCCCGCGTGTAAGACCTTGCCTGTGACCACTGCACTATCTGCTTCGATGGAAGTTGCGACTTGCAGGTAAACTTAGAGTTTATAGGCCTGAACGTCATATTCACGAAATTTTTGTTAGCTAACAAACTGACGGTTGTATGTGTTCACTGAACAAAGATTATGAAAATAAAACACAACTTTTCCATCTCAACTTTAATTTGAACAGATATTAGTGCTGAAACCGTTCAGAATTCTTCACTTTCTGCTGACGAAAAAACGAATGTCGGCCATGTTTTTTGGGCACGCGAGCAACATGATTTTGTTGTTATGTGTGGCCAAGGCTATAGAGCATCACAGTCCCGCCCACAGGAGTTTCCGGAAGTAAGAATTCAATGCAATTTCTCCATTGACAATTCGGGTATAAGCCATACAAACTTAACTGCACATGGTAGACTCAAAGCGATTGTGTATGCTCATATAGACGCCAAAAGTTCACGGGGCACTAACCTCGTTTTGAGATAAATGTCTTTTATTCGCGATGTCTTGGATAAGTACTTCATTACCCACAATCCTGAACAATCCCACAATCCCACAGTGATGCCTCTGATTGGTGGAAAGGCCGTTCAGTCATAGTTTGAAACTTGAATCAGCGAAAATTATTGACAAAGATGGCGAAAATCTTAATGTGAATAAAAACTTTCTAGACGAACATTGGTACTTGTATCAACAAGGATTGTGGTTTATATATCACACGAACTTAGTCAGGGCCAATACACCATCAAATAGAACACTGTAAATGCTAGTTTGAACACTTAACTTTTCAGGTAGCCGATAGGCTAGCTAATCATTAGCCTTTCAGACATTAGAATGTCATTATAATGCTGCTAACATTAGCCTACATGCTGCAACACAGGTATGAAATATATTATGTTTTAGTGACCTTGTTGTTTCTATGAACATTAATTGTTGTTTATATGAAACATCAACTTAGACGAGGCATAAAAAGCCCTGTATATCCCCATTAAGAACGTAAACCTTTGAACTAGCTAGCTAGCTGATAGCAAAGCTGGATGCTACCACCGGGTAGACACTGCAGTAAAATGGTTAGCAAACCGTCCATGCCTCCGGCCCGTGAATATTTCAGTTTCAAGGACGAAATCAAGAGTGTCCAAAGGGGTGAAAACCACTTTAAATCGGGTCACATTATTGACTGTTGTGTGTCGAGGGTCAGCTTGTGGGTTATGTATGGGCCAGCATGAGGAACAAGACCTATCAAACCTATGAAGTTGTGTGGTGAGTTTTGCAGGGAGGTTGGTAATGCTAGTTAACATTAGCTAGGCTACTGTAGCCTTCATACTGTACGAGCCATATCAATCATTAACCTAGAAATACTTCTTCGTACATTTAATGAACATTTTGTGTAATAATTCAAGTTAATAAACTGAATATGGTGGTCCAAGAGCAGACCATGCACCGGTCCATGCATCAGGATGGCAGTCAGATATGAAGCACTGCACAATGTTGCTAACGTTAACGTTAACCGCTTTCACACACACACGATATAAAATACACAATGGTAAATATAACATTCAATACCAAAACACTATTATTTACACGATTACTCCTGAAATAACTGCTATTAACTATATAAAAATAATTGTTTGGAGGAGAGGGTTCGCTGCTGTCGCCGGTTGGAAATGAATTATTTCGCGCTGGTTCGTGCTGCTTATATATTTTTCAGTGAGGCCCGGTGGTTTATGGGATGAGTAGTTCCTTCGCTCGGAAATGAAAATATGTACACAGTCTTGTACCTTTGACTTTTTTTGGACTTTCTCTTCGTTTTTTAACTCAAAATGATATGTTGTGTGCTTATGAGTTACTCCGTAGCTGGATATCCTAAGACATGCTCTAAAACTCTTTAAATACGGATTTTTCCAGAACGTCAATGGGAAAAATGAATGGGAAAGCTACTTCCGGAAACTAAGCTCTCTCGGAGGAGGGGCGGGACTGTGATGCTCTATTCGTACCAGGGGTAGGAGCGAAGGAACTACTCATCCCATAAACCACCGGGCCTCACTGAAAAATATAACCAGGGGTACGAATAGACACTCCGGATTAAAAAACGGCCCTGGCATTTTCACCAACCTGCGGCCCACACGGGGACGCGCATGCATGTGCTCGCAACACACAGATATAGCTTCACATGCACGGACATAACACGTTTGTAGCCCCATTGGTGATGAACTCTAACTTTAATATGCATAAAGACTGAACCAAGAACATGGATATATCAATGCACAACTCCAAAAAATGAATGCAATATGAAATATGAAAATGAAAAAAGAATAGCCTAGAATACATGGATTTCTATGTAACGTCACGAAAACATGCGTGCGCAAGAGGCAGAAAGCACCATAGAACAGCATAGAACAGGGCTCTCCATGAAAAGAACAAAATGAGTTTTTGTGCTGAAAACTGCACCGAAATCACGATGGTTAGAGAATGTTCAATATGTTCAATATCCCTAAAGGAATGCATGTCTTCGCCAAAAATGAGAAAATACGATGTTAATGCAAATGAACGGCAAACTCTGAAATATAGCCTGCAATGAGATGCTATTATCATTGAGACAACAGGGGACCAGGGGTATATAAAAAATTATGATTGTAGCTTACAGCAGCCGACTATTTAAGTCAAGTTTATAACGTTGTGGCACCAAGCGTCTTCTGTCCCACGGCTGCGCGCGAATGTAGTTTTGTTGATAAACGGGAAACCCATCAGAGCAGCCGCTCCACAAACGTGTCTTAATTAACGTCATTAACAAGGTGCAAAGGAGCTTGCTCTTCTCCGCAACCCTGTCTATCACGTCATCAGCATCCAAGTTCATTATAGGACCTCTTTCTCTGTCGCCAACATATGGGTGTCATATGAAAGCTCAGAGACTGTAGTATCGGGATGTGGTGCAATATTTCACGGCAAATAATGTATGGGCCATAGGTATCAAATCTAGTGCATAAATTGTGGAATATGAAATATAGCTCATGTAAATTAAATCTATGAAATATGGCCATTTTCCACGACGAAATTGGCCATGCATGGTGTCAAATAAAAGCTCAGAGACTGTAGTATCGGGATGTGGTGTAATATTTCACGGCAAATGATGTGTGGGCAATAGGTATCAAATCTAGTGCATAAATTGTGGAATATGAAATATAGCTCATGTAATTTAAATGTAAGAAAAATGGCCATTTTCCACGATGGAATTTGGCATGCAAGGTGTCATATGAAAGCTCAGAGACTGTAGTTCCGGGATGTGGTGTAATATTTCACGGCAAATGATGTATGGGCCATAGGTATCAAATCTAGTGCATAAATTGTGGAATATGAAATATAGCTCATGTAATTTAAATGTAAGAAAAATGGCAATTTTCCACGATGGAATTTGGTATGCAAGGTGTCATATGAAAGCTCAGAGACTGTAGTTTCGGGATGTGGTGTAATATTTCACGGCAAATAATGTATGGGCCATAGGTATCAAATCTAGTGCATAAATTGTGGAATATGAAATATAGCTCATGTAAATTAAATGTAAGAAAAATTGCCATTTTCCACGACGAAATTTGGCATGCTGGGTGTCATATGAACGCTGTGAGACGGTAGTATCGGGATGTGGTGTAATATTTCACGGCAAATAATGTATGGGCCATAGGTATCAAATCTAGTGCATAAATTGTGGAATATGAAATATAGCTCATGTAAATTAAATGTAAGAAAAATGGCCATTTTCCACGACGAAATTTGGCATGCTGGGTGTCATATGAACGCAAATCATGTGTGAGCAACGGGTATCAAATCTAGTGCATAAATTGTAAAATATGAAATATAGCTCATGTAAAGAAGAAACAGAAAAGCTTCTTCCAAACAAGTGCAATATAAACCGATTTATTTGACAGAAAGCATGTTGTATCATTTACTTAAAGATTGGTCGACAATGGAGTCACCAGAAAAAAGGCTTTTATTCGTCTGTGAAGAGTAGCCTACATGTTCGTCTGCTACTATGCCAGTGTCATCGCGTATTTGCAGTCAGCACTGCCCCCTGTCGGTAGAAATGATATGTGTGTGTGTGCATGTGTTTATGTGTGCACCACCATCTACAGGCCAATGAGTGTACAGTCACTAAATGTACACATAACTTAATTTTTTAGACCCCCCCCATGGGTGAAATTCTACGAAACTTGGCATACCCCCAGAGAATGTCAGGTTAATCATACACATAAAATTTGGTGCAGTTCTGAACGTCTTTACTGAAGAGAGGGGCGATTAAAGCAGAATGATATTGCATTTTCATTTTTTACCGGGGGGGTGCAAATCACAAATGAGTGATTATGGGCTAGGTTGATGTGGGCCCTTGAGACCAACATACCATAAAAATGTCTTCATCCTCGGTGCCACGGTTCAGGTAGTTATTTAGGAAAAACTGCATTTTTTGGGTTTCGGGGGGCCCAGCGCGGAGGGGGAGTGGCCCCCGGGGACCAAACGAAATTTTTCCGTAAAAGTCTAGTGGGGCTACATACCCACCAAATTTCATGTGCCCCGGTGTTTCGGTGCCCCGGGTATCGTTGACCAAAATTTCAGGAAGTAGATGACGGGAAAAAAAAAAAAAAAAAAAAAAAAAAAAAAAAAACTTTGACAATCCCTATATGACCGATTTGCTAGCTTCGCTAGCGGCGGTCATAATAAATAAATACATTATGCTGCAATAAATAAATACATTATGCTGCAATGTAGCCTACAGGTGTACCTTTCATCAGTCCAGTTGCAATGGATGGACTGTGATGAACTGCCCTACTTGTGATTGTTTAGAGATTTTAAAGGTTTTATAACAATGCTACAAATTTTTTGGCCCAGAAACAAATCTATTCACCTTTGCAGCGCCAGTAGGCTACATTGTGTGCGGAATGTGTGCAAACACACACTCCAAACAAGCATACACAAAAGTTTCAAGAGTGGGGGATGGAGTAGAAGATGGAGACAAATTCATTAATATGATTTATTTTCGCGGAATGGATGTACAGGACTGAGCGTCGGTCATATTTTGTACCGCTATGCGGTACATCTAGTTTGAAGTTGAACCACTTTTTGCATGCTCAATAGCCGACCTAACGCATTCATGGTGGGAACAAAGCATGGCTCATCCCAAAGTATAACATAAGATACAACTCAGCCCCAAATTCTACTGGTCTCTAAGCATAACTCTCTTTAAGAAACTTATGTGAAAACGTTTGGCTACACTGTTAGCTGCATGAATATCTCAGTGTTCTTGTAAAGGCTCATGGGAACACAATGATGTGTTCACTTGCCTTACTTGTTCAGTACTTAGGTGCTTCACTGATCTGACATGATTCTGTTGGAAGAATTCATTGCTGTGGCAAAATATGTCAGTTCAATGTAATAACATTGTGTTCGAAAGAAAAAACATGAGTTTGTTTAATTTAATGTTTCGTCGTTTACTAAATGTGACAAAAACTCTTTTCCTTTCCCCCCCAGTATATATGCTTACCATACTTGATTCAATTAAAAAAAGTGGATTGCTCAATCGGAATGACTATTTGAACACAATAAGGATGTGTTTAATTCAAAACCAGACTGTTTCATGTAATTGTAACATAATGGGCCCTATCATGACATTCTAAAGTGCATCGTCACTCGTCAAAAGTCTATTCAAATTTAGTAGGATGTCCAGTTCACATTGGGAGGGGTTTCGTTCTCAAAAGTGGAGCGCATGGCGTAACAAGGTGTTCCTAGGTCTTTTAATCAGTCATATGGGTGTGTTTGGGGCGTAACATCATTTTAAACCAATGAGAATGACATCTGTCATTCCCTTTAACGGCGCAACGCGCGATATGTCAAATAAATGCATCGGTATTTTGGCATTCAACGGCGCATTTGAAGGAGGCTGCTTGCGAGACCGTATGGAATAGTCATTCTTAAACCATGCTTTACTAAAACCTAGCATAGCCTTCACGCATTTGCACTCGTCTATTATTTGAACTCATTGGCAAAGTGAAACTAACTTCACCAAGGAGTCAGTCAACGACAAGACAGTTATATGCAGTTACTTTCACTATTGACTGACAATGGGTTACCATAGAAAACATAGGCTGGAAAAAGCAACACTTACCCTAATGTTGCTCAAATGACTAAATAAAACAACATTTATCCTGCAGAGGAGTTGCTTATATCGTGACAGTGCGTCTTCAGCTGTGCTCCATTGTCTCTCGCCTCTCCCCTAATCACTTTTAACCGTCATTACCAATTTGCAAATGATGGTGAATAACTACTCATCATGAGATGTACAGTATTTCGTAATATCTTTATTCTAATTATGTTTACCATTGTAATCGTGCAATTTGTAATGCTTTGCATGGACGTGCGCTGGTGTGCGTTCATGAATGATAGAAGGATGGTGCGTGCACCTGCCAATATGACTGTTGACATGCGCTCTTAAAATAGCATATGAACAACTCGCCATTGACTTCTGACCAGGTTTAGGTGGTGTATGATAGCGATTTTTAGACAATGCGCCAGGTCCCTCCCTAGGTTGTTAATTGCCACACCCCTGGGCGCAATGCTTAAAAAATAAAGGTGCAAAATAACGAATTCAACTTCGCGCCGGTGAATAACGAACTTTACGCCATGCGCTGGTGACCGAAAATACAGCCCAATATGGTTTGATAGATAGATTTTTTACAGTGGTGATAAAACTGTGAGTATCCATGGCCACCAACATGGCTGTCTGCTGGAGCGTCATCTGTGTTGTAACGGCATCTTTTGTTATAGGCCTACTCTGCTCACTCCGACACTGAATATCTTGTTTGCCCAATAGGGCAACTCTATCAACTTTGACAGATGCATAAATCCTTATACATACACATTCCTGTTCAACATGAACTTAGTTGTATAAGCACTTATGTGTTATGGTTTGTATAATATTGTTTTATTTTCATTAGGCTGTTGATTAATTTGAAATTATTGTTTATTATTGATATTCTCCTTAATGTAGTAGTCTTACCATATCATTGTTTTTATATTATTTTTCATTGCTTATTTTATTAGGCTATTGATTTAATTGAAATTGTTGTTTATTACTACTATTCTCCTTATTATATTTGACCAACATTCAAATCTGTTCACTGTTCAATTTTAAATATGTTGTTTTGTATTTGTGTGTCGCTTTGGACAAAGGCGTCTGCCTTTAACCACAACCATAACCATAACATCGTAACATGCTGATTGACTAGGTGCAATACCCAAATGGGTTCGAGATAGAACAATAACCGCTAACACACCTGACGCACCACCGGAAATAAATGAGCTGGCTAAAGAAAGAGCCTTCCATGCATCAAAGTGCTTTTATTAGCATGACGGTGTGGGTGGAGTGTTGCAGAGTAGGCTACAGAATGGAGATAGTAAGATGATAGGGGTGTGAGTGTGTGTGTGTCTGTCTATAAACACAACTACATTAGACTGACTCCCTGGGTTACATACCGATACATACTATGCTGTCAATACGTTTCTGTTTTATTGCAGTCAATGAAATACATTTTGTTTATTTTTTTATCATGTGTCATTTGAGCTTGTCCTGAAAACATACCCCAAACTTGTCCTGGCATCTGTCTACTTCAGCATAACGAGTGCAAATCATGATCTGTTAAATAATTAAAACTGACTTTTGATGTCTTAATATGCAAACATTCAGGGACCATTACCTAACCAGGAGATGCAGCAACCAAGTCTGAATGGTTTGCACCTGAGAACCCTTGTCACATGTTAATTGGTACATTCACACCTCTATATAGTGTAGGCTACCCTCCACAACTGACCTGTATAAATACATCTCTTGGTGGTTTATTTCCACAATGGAAAAAAAACGTTGAATGGAAACAATTTATCATAACAAAGAGACACTTGTTTCTCCATTGGCCTCCACTTAATTGTTGCCCCCACCAAGATGGCGGTGCAATTGAGGTACATTCTGGAGCCCAATGCAGTATCTATCACTCGGTGAGTTGCACAGTTTTGAAAAAAGTTTTGAAAAAACGTTAAGGGTTGTTTTAAGGACATGCTGGTGCATGCCCATGGCCAGCCACTCTGAAACCGTCAAAGGCGATTCAAAATGAATCAGAAAGTCGAGACAGGACTCATCATCAAAATGTTGGTGTTCACCACTCTAGTTTATCCAAAACAAACCAGAAAAGGGACTCAAATTCATAGGCCCAGTGCTGTGCATTCAGATTCCCAGGCCATCTGCTGTGCATTCTCCTCTTTAGCTTATCAACTGGTTTTCTTTGGGGACCACATCAGGGAGCTAGATGACCAAGGCATGCAGCAGGATCTTGATTAAACCATTGTAGAGGGAGAGCAGATAGCTAACAAATGTTCAGAAAACGTTCACTAACTATGGACAGTTGTCAGTCTTTACAGAGGATTTACACTATTTTTTTTACTGTAAAGGCGACTGTGCTTGCCTAGTTAAAACATCTCACTGGTGCTCTTTCCTATCATTCAAATTCCAGCCATGCAGAAAAATGGAAGAGTGTGCTGTGTATGTTTGAGGAGTGCTGAAGAGTGCTATGGAGATTGCATTATTTGCAAAAAATAAGATATCTTTTATAGTGCAACAAAAAGAAACATTCTCCAGTGCATCATTACTGCATATGATGCTGAAAGGGAAGTGGACCTAGGACAAATCCTCAGCTATTAACTGATTAATGTCCCTGTACTATAGCTATTGCAGATAGTGATGGTTATCTGTGAAGTCTATCCTCACTCAAGTGCTATGTTGGAATGTCCAGTAGTGATCACTGCAAAAACTGTTCATTCAACACTGGTAATAGATGCTCAACATCTAATTATGTCTTTAGGACACCCATCTGACTGCAGCACATTTAAGAAGTATGCAGGAAAGTTTGTAAGAAACTTTTGTATTGTTATTTGGTATTTGTTATGTGGTAGCAAATGATGTTAACTATCAAAGAAATAGACCTAATGTAGGAATGCACACAGATATTGCAACAGATAATGGTGTAGGCCTATCTGATTAAGACCTGAATGGTTGAAACACTAAATTACACTGGGAGCAAAGAAGACTATCTTCCCTTTGCAACTGTCAAAGAAATTCCATAAACACCCCTAGGAAGGCCTAGGGTAGCCTACATCAGATGGCCTAAAGATTAGGCTCTTCTGCATAGCAGTGATGTGCATGCAGTAATTTGAATACTGACCTTGATCTAGCCTACTTTGGATATTTAAAGGTAATTTATTGCCAAAACACCACACAATATAAATGAGCTATAACAAACAATAAAGGATGTAATCACACACAAACTACTATTGTACTGACTACAAAAATAATAATTATGTAGGAAGTTTAGAAGTTTAAAACCCAGAATTGACCAAAAGTGCACCAAATTCAACACAGATGACTCAATAAACTTGGAGGAGGCCTGCATCCTTTCTTTTCCAGATATTTTAGGATTTGGATATCGTTTCAGTATCGAGTATCAAGATATTTATGGCAGGTATTGTATCGAAGTCATCATTTTGGTATCGTTATTTTGGTATCTTAACACTATGCCAGAGCCACTCTGTTTTCTAGATGTTGAGGATCGGAAATTGCATGATTGCCACAAAGCAGAACTCCATTCAAACCAGTATTGTAAATCAGATGGGCCTATCATCCACATCATTATCACGTACAGGGACTGCTAACTAGAACCATTTGGTAAGCTATACCTTCATATAAGTAATACATTATATGGTAAGCTATACCTTCATTTGGTAAGCTATACCTTCAGCTATATTTTTCATACCGTCAAAAAAGCTATATTCTTCATGTACAGTAATATGTCATATACTATTTCAGTAAGGCCTATGGACACTACTATTTTTATTCAAAGGCCAACATCTGATCTGTTGAAAATCTTCAATATTTCACTGATTGCACAATGTAGGTTATTCAAACAGGACACTGTTGCTAACAAGCTGAATTTGCATGCATATTACAGCCAAGTTTTCTGTTTTTCACAATATCACTAATGGACATATCTGATCTTTCTTGTCGTCAATGAAATATGCAGAATTGGAACGTGAAAAAGTGACAACAAAAGAAAGACAAACAAACAAGGGGGAGGGGCTGAGACGGTGGGTGTGTTTGGCCGAAATGGACATATAAAGCCTACCACTCACCTCACCTGGCCAGTTACAGACATTCTCCTCCTATGATTCTATGACCTTCAGGACCGAATACAGGCTATTTAAAAGCCATCCATTGTTCGCACGACGGATTTGACTCTGCTTTGAATCTGTTCTCTTGGATGGAGTTGTTGGAGTTATAAACTTTCCAGAGGAAAAAAGAGGAACCATTTGTTCCCACTTTTTTTTAGTTTTCGGATTTGGTGTGCAAGTGCAAATTAGAGCAGACAGCCTGCTACATTTGTCAAAACACTTCCTCGGTTAACTTGTGCCTGTGGTTTAGTTTAATATTTTTGCGCGAAAAAGAGAAAAATGAATAATCACAGCAAGCAGGTTCCCCCTCCTGCCAAGGGCATGTGCGCTAGCTTTATGTACGAGAAATACGGAGCTGAAAGTTGCGCACAGTCACCAAAATGGGAGAAGTGGACCTCTACAGCAACACCGAAGCTGAGGTGGCCCCCGGGTGGCTCGTTTGAGACGGACGTTATGGAATATCTTCAGCTCGTCTTGTCCGAACAGCAGAAGACATTTGTGGATTGGAGAGCCTTCACTTTGTGGAAGGTCGAGTCATTGATACGTCAAAAGCAGAATGTCGTGTGTCATCCAGAGCTGACAACACCATCGTCTTGCGGCCACCCCGTATCACAGGTGGGAGACTTCTGCCCATCCACTGGGAGGCTGCTTCTTGACAATGCACAGGACTCCTCGCTTTTACTTCCAAGTACCAAAGACAGCCTGGAGGACTTTACATTGAAATGTGAAAGTCTAGTTACAAACTTTGGACTCGGTCGCGAAGAACTTGTTGCAGTTTTGCGTTTAAAAAAGACAATTGAAGTAATATCACAAAAATGGAAGGCCGAGCAGGCAGCGAGTGACATGCCTAAAACAGCGTCAAAATACAGAGCCAAGGTATGCTATAAAGGTTGGTGGAGGGACCACAGGTATACAAAGAGAAAAGAGGTCTACTGGCAACGTCTTTATAATTGCAAGCAGAAGGAAGGTGAACATCCATCAACATATTTAAACCGTTTGGACCATGCGTTTTGCTATGAGTTCATCAACCCTGATGAACCATACATGGTGGACCGTTTTGTTAGTGGCTTGAATACCAAACTCGGAAACGCATTGAAAGAAAAAATTCCATATTGGCGCCATTTTTGCATATATGATTTATCAAAAGAGACAAAGAAGCTGCACGAGGAACGTTCAAGGGGGGGATGCAGCAACTCCCTCGATCTGCCCCTTAACGTCTAAAGTGCAGCAGTCTAAAGGCCTAGCTGTTTTCCAAATTAATGATTAGTGCAATTAGCCTTGAACATATGCATCACTTATGCAATTATAATAATAGGCTACAAAAAATGCGGGCTGCCTTCTGTCAGTTTACCCCACATCATTTTTTACTTTACATGATGTAGGCCTACACTGACAACAGATTAGACATCCACTTGATATTGGCATTGGGTGTGTGTGCTGGGGAGGGGGGTGAGAGAGAGAGAGTGGGCTGCTGGCGGTCCTGTTTCTTGACTGCTTCTTTTTAATTACTATGGTCATCATGTCATCAATAGTCCTGTTTAATTTCTTTTTAAATTTGTACTTTTACATTGTCATACCTGCCCAGGGACTACAGGTGGAAATGAGCAATTTTTGCTATAACCTGGCCAAACGCATATTCTCTTGTATCACAAGATTAATGTTTATTTGTGCATTGTCCCTGTTTTAAATAAATACATTTCCAATTCCAATTCCAATATTCAAGAGAGATCTAGTTATGTTTTGAATTTCCGGTGAATGTATAATCTTGAACGTTCATTCAGGGATGGATTACTGCACGGGCCTACCGGGGCCAGGGGCCCAAAGGGTCAGGGGGCCCTTAAGCCCAAGCCTTTGCATGGAATCATTGCCTCAATATCAACACATCAGGATGTAGGCTATGAATCGGATTGAATTAAAGTATTGGCCATCCCCAAAATGCACCAGAATACAGGAAATCACATCAAACAAATGTAAAAATTTCTGCGGGAGGACCCCCAATCCCCCCCTCCCACATATGCAACAATTAGTGGGGGGCCTTTAATACATCTGGGCAGGGGCCTGAAAGTTCATAATCCGTCCATGCGTTAATTAGCCTATCCCAAACCATTCAGCTGATGTGATGCAAAATAAACCATATAGCCTATAGCCTAATTGATCTAGTCTCTTAGTGCCATTTGTTTAAGAACAATCTTGGTTGATGGCTATACCAGGTGCATAATTTGCCTTTAATGGCAAACAGAAAGGTTGATTATTATATGGTCTTTTTCTTTTCATTTCCACAGTGTGGGCACAGATGATGATAGCTCAGCCCACGTGTTTATCAATGGCCTTATGCAAATGTCAGAAATTGTATTCATGGGAATAAAGGCACACTGAAAGGTTTTTCTCATCTTTTTCTCAATGCAAAAAGTGCTGTGCTGTGACTAGTAGCCTAGAAGACACAAAGAATATTGAAAGGAAAGAGGAAGCATTGATGCAAAGATGACTTGGAAAGAAAACTGTGTCATAAAAATGTGTTTTATTGTATTTTCAAAAGCAAACGGTAAATAAAAGTCAAAATTGAACTTATTTGGTGATTTGAAAATGGGTTGTAATATCTAATTGTGATTTGTAGTTATTGTGTGTGTTTGGGCATTTGGGCAGTCAGGTTGTAGTAGCCATAGCCTTTAAAGGTGTTAAAACTGAGCCAGTTCAGGTACTGAGTGGCCAGTGCATATCCATGGCCACCAACATGGCTTTCTGCTGGAGCGTCAGCTGTGTTGTAACGGCATCTAACACTCTGAGAAATACTGTGCTGCCAAGGTAGCAGAAGTATGGCCATTCTATCACTGTGGGGTGTTTTTTTCAAGGTTAGTGTAAAAGGGCTGTCATAAGTGATCATATTTTGCGCAATGTGGAAGAAAAAGCTCCTGGGTCTCAATCTTCTCCATCTCATACCCCTAATGCAGTTTTCCACCTCCTACCCAGGTAAATCTGAACATGCAGTATATTTCCCTCATGACTAGTGAGACTGTATGGGTTCAAAATGCTAATCACAGGAGTGGGTCAGCAACTGTGGCATTGTGTGTCTAAATGGTTTGCACCTGAGGCCCCTTGTCACATGTTAATTGGTACATTCACACCTGTATATAGAGTGTGGGCTACCCTCCACAACTGACCTATAAACATACATCTCTTGGTGGTTTATTTCCACAAAGAAAAAAAACGTTGAATGGAAACAATTTATCATAACAAAGAGACACCTGTTTCTCCATTGGCCTCCACTTGATTGTTGCCCCCACCAAGATGGCAGCACAATTGAGGTAGGCCTATGCGGTATCTATCTTTCTAATATATATGCTCTATACGTAGTGATATTGCCTTCATGCTGGCTGTAAACTCGGAGGACCTGACTTTAAAAAATCCGACCTCCAAAACAATGTGTTAATGAGATCACCTTGGAAAACAAATAACAACATTTTTAGAACTGCTTACTATGAGCATAAAATCCAACCCGACTTCGTTCAAGTCATTTTTCCTCTTTTCCACTTTTCCGAATATCCGATCTAGCATGAAGGCGACATTAAAGGCCATTCCTCTTTACAGAATCTCTCCAGTTCATCCAGATTCCCAGGCCCTGTGCTGTGCATCCTCCTCTTTAGCTTATCAACTGATTTTTACATTATGTCTGAAATTCTAAAATAGCTATACCAAACATTAATGAAATTCTATTGCATTAAGCAAACTTCAGCCACCCGTATAACGTTTTTTTTTTTGCTGTGCCTTTTACATAATCTAGAAGCCTATGCATCATGATGTTTGTTGAACCTCTTAATTGTGTGTGTTTTTCATAGTAATTCCCTATTTCATAGTTTCATAGTAAAAAGGTGAATAACATTTTACTGTAACAGTAATATATGCCTACCTGGTCCTTGGGGGGTGCCAATAATTGTGGAGGGGGCTGTATGCGCACATTCAATTTCACTCAATTAAATTGTTTCAGCAACCCCCCTTGGCAACAGGTGAAGGTGTGAACAAAAGACCAACAGCATGATTGCCACAAAACAGAACTCCATTCAGACCAGTATTGTAAATCAGATGGGCCCATCATCCACACCATTATCACATACAGGGACTGCTAACCCATTTGGTAAGCTATACCTTCATATAAGTAATACATTATATGGTAAGCTATACCTTCATTTGGTAAGCTATACCTTCAGCTATATTCTTCATACCGTGAAAAAGCTATATTCTTCATGTACAGTAATATGTCATATACTATTTCAGTAAGGTCTATGGACACTACTATTTTTATTCAAAGGCCAACATCTGATCTGTTGAAAATCTTCAATATTTCACTGATTGCACAATGTAGGTTATTCAAACAGGACACTGTTGCTAACAAGCTGAATTTGCATGCATATTACAGCCAAGTTTTCTGTTTTTCACAATATCACTAATGGACATATCTGATCTTTCTTGTCGTCAATGAAATATGCAGAATTGGAACACACGTGAAAAAGTGACAACAAAAGAAAGACAAACAAACAAGGGGGATGGGGCTGAGACGGTGGGTGTGTTTAGGCGAAATGGACATATAAAGCCTACCACTCACCTGGCCAGTTACAGACATTCTCCTCCTATGATTCTATGACCTTCAGGACCGGATACAGTGGGGCGTCACAAGCAGGCTATTTAAAAGCCCTCCTTCGTCTGCATGACTGATTTGATTCTGCTTTGAATCTGTTCTCTTGGATGGAGTTGTTAGTTATAAACTTTCCAGAGGAAAAAAGGGGAACCATTTGCTCCCAAGTGCACATTAGAGCAGACAGCCTGCTACATTTGTCAAAACACTTCCTCGGATAACTCGTGCCTGTGGTTTAGTTTAATATTTTTGCGCGGAATTTGAAAAGAGAAAAATGAATAATCACAGCAAGCAGGTTCCCCCTCCTGCCAAGGGCACGTGCGCTACATTTATGTATGAGAAATATGGAGCTGAAAGTTGCGCACAGGCACCAAAATGGGAGAAGTGGACCTCTACAGCAACACCGAAGCTGAGGTGGCCCCCGGGTGGCTCGTTTGAGACGGACGTTATGGAATATCTTCAGCTCGTCCTGTGCGAACAGCAGAAGACATTTGTGGATTGGCAAGCCTTCACTTTGTGGAAGGTCGAGTCATTGATACGTCAAAAGCAGAATGTCGTGTGTCATCCAGAGCTGACAACATCATCGTCTTGCGGCCACCCCGTATCACAGGTGGGAGACTTCTGCCCATCTACTGGGAGGCTGCTTCTTGACAATGCACAGGACTCCTCGCTTTTACTTCCAAGTACCAAAGACAGCCTGGAGGACTTTACATTGAAATGCGAAAGTCTGGTTAAAAACTTTGGACTCGGTCGCGAAGAACTTGTCGCAGTTTTGCGTTTAAAAAAGACAATTGAAGTAATATCACAAAAATGGAAGGCCGAGCAGGCAGCGAGTGACATGCCTAAAACAGCGTCAAAATACAGAACCAAGGTATGCTATAAAGGTTGGTGGAGGGACCACAGGTATACAAAGAGAAAAGAGGTCTACTGGCAACGTCTTTATAATTGCAAGCAGAAGGAAGGTGAACATCCATCGACATATTTAAACCGTTTGGACCATGCGTTTCGCTATGAGTTCATCAACCCTGATGAACCATACATGGTGGACCGTTTTGTTAGTGGCTTGAATACCAAACTCGGAAACGCATTGAAAGAAAAAATTCCATATTGGCGCCATTTTTGCAAATATGATTTATCGAAAGAGACAAAGAAGCTGCACGAGGAACGTTCAAGGGGGGGATGCAGCAACTCCCTCGATCTGCCCCTTAACGTCTAAAGTGCAGCAGTCTAAAGGCCTAGCTGTTTTCCAAATTAATGATTAGTGCAATTAGCCTTGAACATTTCATATGCATCACTTATGCAATTATAATAATAGGCTACAAAAAACGCTGGCTGCCTTCTGTCAGTTTACCCCACGTAATTTTTTACTTTACATGATGTAGGCCTACACTGACAACAGATGTGTTGAAAGAACCGCGGTGAAATTAGACATCCACTTCATATTAGCATTGGGTGTGTGTGCTGGGGAGGGGGGTGAGAGAGAGAGAGTGGGCTGCGCTGGCGGTCCTGTTTCTTAGCTTGGCTTCTTTTTAATTACTATGGTCATCATGTCATCAATAGTCCTGTTTAATTTCTTTTTTAAATTGTTACTTTTACATTGTCATACCTGCCCAGGGACTACAGGTGGAAATGAGCAATTTTTGCTATAACCTGGCCAAACACATAATCTCTTGTATCACAAGATTAATGTTTATTTGTGCATTGTCCCTGTTTTAAATAAATACATTTCCAATTCCAATATTCAAGAGAGATCTAGTTATGTTTTGAATTTCGGGCGAATGTATAATTTCGAACGTTCATTCAGGGATGGATTACTGCACAGACCTACCGGGCCCAGGGGCCCAAGGGGTCAGGGGGCCCTGAAGCCCAAGCCTTTGCATGGAATCATTGCCTCAATATCAACACATCAAGATGTAGGCTATGAATCGGATTGAATTAAAGTATTGGCCATCCCCAAAATGCACCAGAATACAGGAAATCACATCAAAAAAATGTAACCCCCAACCCCGACCCCCAAACCCCCCCTCTCACATATGCGACAATTAGTGGGGGGCCTTTAACCCTTATAAGGTGTTCGGGTCTGTGGGACCCGTTTTCACTTTTTAGCTTAATAAAAATTATACAAATAGATATTTTTTTAAACTAAGATTCATTGGCCTTGGCTCATTTTCTATGAGGAACATAAATCAGAAAACATTTTCAATGAACCACCCCTGCATACCCCCCCCCCCCCCCCCCCCCCCCTTCACATTTATATTACACACAGGATGTTCGGGTCCACTAGTTAAAGTGTGGAAATCAGGTCCTGTGTGTGTATGTCAGAGGGTTTTGATGGTGATGCAGAGCAAATAGTTTCAAAGAAATGAGGATAACATTTCTGAAAATTCAGAGTCCGACACTGAGTTTGAAGAGGAGGATAAGCATCAGCCAGCTCCGAAACGTAAAAGAGCCTCAGGACTAGCCCTTCAGCAGCCAGGACAAGCCTGCGAGCAGCCAGCCCCAGGACCATCCCATGAGCAGCCAGGACTAGCCGCAAGCAGCCAGGACCAGCCTGTGAGCAGCCGGGACCAGCCCGCAAGCAGCCAGCCCCAGGACCATCCCGTGAGCAGCCGGGACCAGCCCGCAAGCAGCCAGCCCCAGGACAAGCCTGCGAGCAGCCGGGACCAGCCCGCGAGCAGCCAGGACCAGCCCGCAAGCAGCCAGCCCCAGGACCATCCCGTGACCAGCTAGCCCCAGGACCATCCCGTGAGCAGCCAGGACCAGCCCGCAAGCAGCCAGCCCCAGGACCAACCCGTGAGCAGCTAGCTGTAGGACTACCCCGTCAGCCTACATCGAAACGCAAGCGAACCTCAGGACCAGCCCGCCAGCAGCCAGCCCAGGACCGGCCAATAAGCAGCAAGCCACAGGACCAGCTTGTCAGTCAGCTTCAAAACGCAAGCAGGTCTCAGGACCAGATAGTGAGCAGCAAGCCGCAGGACCAGCCGTTGAGCAGCCGGACATTGGACTAGACTGTCAGCAGCTTGCAAATGACAACATATGGATGTCAAAAAATGGTAGAATTGAATGGTCTTCCTGCTCAAGAAATGAACCCCACTGCATGGCTGCCAATGTGATTCGGATGCTACCAGGACCTACACACTTGGCAGTCACTCATGCACAAGACATCAATTCTTCTTTTTACCTTTTCATGCCATCCCCTATCAAAAAATACATATGCAATACACACACAGTGAGACTCTGCCCCTCATGTGTGTTATAGTCTGGTATAAAATTGCCGTGTTCAATGGCTTCAATGTGTTGTTCAGACAGATGTTATTTAGTATGTTCCATTTCTAATGAAATTCAAATAAATAAAACTTGCTTCATTTGTACAATTGTTGATTATTTTCCAGTTATGCCTGTTTTATGATGCATTTCCTTATTTTGTTATATTTGAATACAAAAATAAACAAAAACGAGTGGCACTTCTATTCATAATTGTGATTTAACAAAGGTAAAGGCAACCCATTTAACATATGTGTTGTTTATATTACTTGCAATTGGGATGAAGTAACCATCTAGTGAGTATTTAAAAAAAAAAGTTTGATTATGTTGAATTAAAAGGCCTAAAATGCAATGGGTCCACTAGACCCAGCAGCACCTCCTGTGTAACAAAAAAAAACACCCTATGAGGGTTAATACATCTGGGCAGGGTCCTGAAAGTTCATAATCCGTCCATGCGTTAATTAGCCTATCCCAACCATTCAGCTGATGTGATGCAAAATAAACCATGTAGCCTATAGCCTAATTTATCTAGTCTCTTAGTGCCATTTGTTTAAGAACAATCTTGGTGTATGGCTATATCAGGTGCATAATTTGCCTTTAATGGCAAACAGTTGATTATTGGCAAATGGTTGATTATTATAGTCTTTTTCTTTTCATTTCCACAGTGTGGGCACAGATGATGATAGCTCAGCCCACGTGTTTATCAATGGCCTTATGCAAATGTTATAAATTGTATTCATGGGAATAGAGGCACACTGAAAGGTTTTTCTCATCTTTTTCTCAATGCAAAAAGTGCTGTGCTGTGACTAGTAGCCTAGATGACACAAAGAATATTGAAAGGAAAGAGGAAGCATTGATGCAAAGATGACTTGGAAAGAAAACTGTGTCATAAAAATGTGTTTTATTGTATTTTCAAAAGCAAACGGTAAATAAAAGTCAAAATTGAACTTATACGGTGATTTGAAAATGGGTTGTAATATCTGATTGGGATTTGTAGTTATTGTGTGTGTTTGGGCATTTGGGCAGTCAGGTTGTAGTAGCCATAGCCTTTAAAGGTGATAAAACTGAGCCAGTTCAGGTACTGAGTGGCCAGTGCGTATCCATGGCCACCAACATGGCTGTCTGCTGGAGCGTCAGCTGTGTTGTAACGGCATCTAACACTCTGAGAAATACTGTGCTGCCAAGGTAGCAGAAGTATGGCCATTCTATCACTGTGTTCCATGTCTTGAAAATGTGGGATGTTTTTTTCAAGGTTAGTGTAAAAGGACTGTCATAAGTGATCATATTTTGCGCAATGTGGAAGAAAAAGCTCCTGGGTCTCAATCTTCTCCATCTCATATCCCTAATGCAGTTTTCCACCTCCTACCCAGGTAAATCTGAACATGCAGTATATTTCCCTCATGACTAGTGAGACTGTATGGGTTCAAAATGCTAATCACAGGAGTGGGTCAGCAACTGTGGCATTGTGTGACATCTTTTGATGTCTTAATATGCAAACATTCAGAGACCATTACCTGACCAGGAGATGCAGCAACCAAGTCTATGGTTTGCACCTGAGGCCCCTTGTCACATGTTAATTGGTACATTCACACCTCTATATAGAGTGTAGGCTACCCTCCACAACTGACCTATAAACATACATCTCTTGGTGGTTTATTTCCACAATGAAAAAAAAGTTGAATGGAAACAATTTATCATAACAAAGAGACACCTGTTTCTCCATTGGCCTCCACTTGATTGTTGCCCCCACCAAGATGGCAGCACAATTGAGGTACATTCTGGAGCCCAATGCAGTATCTATCTTTCTAATATATATGCTCTATACGTGGTTGGTGTGATACTGCCTTCATGCTGGCCGTAAACTCGGAGGACCTGACTTTAAAAAATCCGACCTCCAAAACAGTGTGTTAATTAGATCAGCTTGGAAAACAAATAACAACATTTTTAGAACTGCTTACTATGAGCCTAAAATCCAACCCGACTTTGCGTTCAAGTCATTTTTCCTCTTTTCCACTTTTCCGAATATCCGATCTAGCATGAAGGCGACATTAAATTATCAACTGATTTTTCCATTATGTCTGAAATTCTAAAATAGCTATACCAAACATGAATGAAATTCTATTGCATTAAGCAAACTTCAGCCACCTGTATAACGTTTTTTCTGCTGTGCCTTTTATAAAAATCTAGAAGCCTATGCATCATGATGTTTGTTGAACCTCTTAATTGTGTGTGTTTTTCATAGTAATTCCCTATTTCATAGTTTCATAGTAAAAAGGTGAGTAACATTTTACTGTAACTGTAATATATGCCTACCTGGTCCTTGGGGGGTGCCAATAATTGTGGAGGGGGCTGTATGCGCACATTCAATTTCACTCAATTAAATTGTTTCAGCAACCCCCCTTGGCAACAGGTGAAGGTGTGAACAAAAGACCAACAGCATGATTGCCACAAAACAGAACTCCATTCAGACCAGTATTGTAAATCAGATGGGCCCATCATCCACACCATTATCACGTACAGGGACTGCTAACCCATTTGGTAAGCTATACCTTCATATAAGTCATACCTTATATGGTAAGCTATACCTTCATTTTGTAAGGTATACCTTCAATAAGCTATATTCTTCGTACCGTCAAAAAGCTATATTCTTCATGTACAGTAATATGTCATATACTATTTCAGTAAGGCCTATGGACACGACTATTTTTATTCAAAGGCCTCAAAACTCATATTTAGTTGCAAAAAGGACACAGACAACATATCAAATGTTGAAAATGACAAATTTGACTGTGGAAAATATATGCTAATTTTGAATTTGATACCAGCAACATGTTTCAAAAAAAGTTGGGACGGGGTAATAAAATGCTGGAAAAGTTGTGTAATGATAAAGAAAACAAAAGGAAGAATCTTTCACAACTAATTAGGGTAAGTGGCAACACCATTGGGTAGGAAAAAGAGCATCCCAGAGAGGCAGGGACTCTTAGAAGTAAAGATGTAGGGGTATTTAACACTCTGTGTAAACTTATGTGCTCAAAATGATGAAACAATGTCATTTTAATGCTTCTTAACATGAAATTGTGTAGTATTTGGGGAGTTAATCATCTACAGGACATGATATTATTAAAACATTCAGAGAATCCAGAGAAATCTTTGCAAACATGGGAAAGAGATGAAAAACACATTGGATGGCCGTGGTCTTTTGGACCTCAGATGGCACTGCATCAATACCAGACCTGTTAACAGACCTGTCAATGTATGGGCTCAGGAAAATCTCTGATAACCATTGTCTATGTGCACAGTTTAATATCAATTCAAAAACTGCAGCCAACATTGTAACAGCTAAAATTGTATTGAGATATGATACAGAAAATACCACCCTCTTATCTGGGCCTGAGCTTGTTTAAAATGGACTGAGGTAACGTGGAAAAGGTCCTGTGGTTAGACCAGTCAAAGTTTGCCATTATTTTTGGAAATCAAGGACTCATCTAGGCTAAAGAGGAGAGGGCCTATCCAAGTATCCAACCTATCCAACTTGTTTAGTGTTCACTTCGAAACCCAACATCTATGACGGTGTGGAGGAGCATTAGTGCCTACAGCATGGGCATCTTGCACATTTGGCACAGCACAATCAATTTTGAATGATGTATACAGGTCTTGAGCAACATATACTGCCACCCAGGCAATGTCTTTTCCAGGGACGACCTTGAATATTTCTGGAAAACAATGCCAAAATGAATTCTGCATATATTTAAATAGTATTTCTCCATAGAGGAAGAGTCCAGGTGCTAAGATGGCCTGTCTGCAGTCCAGATTTGTCAAATTAGGTGCACAATGGAATGAAAAGCATGACTAAGAATACAAAGTCAAAGTCAAAGTCAAAGTCAGCTTTATTGTCAATTTCTTCACATGTTCCAGACATACAAAGAGATCGAAATTACGTTTCTCACTATCCCACGGTGGAGACAAGACATATTTTAACAATTTTAAGTCCACAGACAAACATAACATTCAAGTAAACAAAAAAGTAAGTAAATAAGTAAATAAGAGGGCGCATATAATGAAAAAATAAGAGCAGCAAAATTTGGTTGAAATTGTGCATAGACAGTCAATAAAATAAAATACTAGTGCAAAGTCAGGCCAATAAGAGGCTGAGGTAGTTCTGTTTGACCTAAGTAAGAAATAAAGTGGCATAGTGGTGCGAGTTATGTAAGAGCAGCAGAAGTGTTGTGTTTCCAGGACAACAACAACAAGTTGCAAAGTGTACAAGTGTGCAAGTGGAGTGGTGCAGGCGGCCATTTGTGGGTCCAATGTCCAGGATGTTATGTAGCTGAGGGTGGAGGGGGGAGAGGAGGGAGAGAGTTCAGCATCCTAACAGCTTGGTGTATGAAGCTGTTGGTGAGTCTGGTAGTGCGGGAGCGCAGGCTTCTGTACCTCTTCCCAGAGGGCAGTAGATCAAACAGATTGTGAGCGGGGTGACTTGCATCACTCACAATTTTGGTCGCCTTGCGGGTGAGGTGGGTGGTGTAAATGTCCTTCAGGGAGGGGAGTGAAGCACCAATAATCCTTCCAGCTGTGTTCACTATGCGCTGCAGGGCTTTCCTGTTGTATTCAGTGCAGCTTCCGCCCCACACAGCGATACAGCTGGAGAGGATGCTCTCAATGGTGCCTCGGTAGAATGTGGTCATGATGGCTGGTGGAGCACTTGCTCGCCTGAGTTTCCGCAGGAAGTACAGGCGGCGCTGAGCTCTCTTCGCCAGTGATGCTGTGTTGGTGGTCCAGGAGAGGTCTTCACTGATGTGCACCCCCAGGAATTTGGTGCTGCTCGCTCTCTCCACCACAGCACCGTCGATGGTCAGTGGCAGGTGTTGGGTGTGACCTCTCCGGAAGTCAACAACAATCTCTTTGGTCTTGCTGACGTTCAGCAGGAGGTTGTTGTCCCTGCACCACGTGGTCAGATGGTCGACCTCCAACCTGTATTGAGTCTCGTCGCCCTTGGTGATGAGACCCACCAGAGTTGTGTCGTCAGCAAATTTCACTATGTGATTGTTGCTGTACCCCATACTGTTGAGCAACTGAAATCCTATATCGTGGAGTAATGGGACAACATTTCATTATCAAAACTGTAGCAAATGGTCTCCTCAGTTCCTAAACATTTATAGAATTGTGTTAAATGAAGAGGTGAAGCAGCACAGTGGTAAACATGCTCCCGTCCCAACTTTTTTATATTATGACATTCTGTTTTTATTTGCATTTTACACAACAACCCAACTTTTCCTGTTTTGGGGTTGTATGAAAAATTGGAACTTTTGTAGACCTACGTGCTAAGGATGCAGCAACTGCCCCTCTGTCCCTTAACGTCCAAAGTGCCTTTTTGAACAGACTTAAGGTTTTTTTCCAAAATTAATTATTAGTACAATTAGCTTTGAACATTTCATAATCATTTATGAAATTATAATAATACAAAAAAATACTGCCTTCTGTCAGTTTACCCCACATCAATGTGAACTTTTACTTGCATGACGTAGCCTACACTGACCACATTGTGGAGCAGCCGTGGCCTATAGCGCTTCGGACTTATAACCGGAGGGTTGCCGGTTCGAACCCCGACCAGTAGGCACGGCTGAAGTGCTCTTGAGCAAGGCACCTAACCCCTCACTGCTCCCCGAGCGCCGCTGTTGTTGCAGGCAGCTCACTGCGCCGGGATTAGTGTGTGCTTCACCTCACTGTGTGTTCACTAATTCACGGATTGGGATAAATGCAGAGACCAAATTTCCCTCACCGGATCAAAAGAGTATATACTTATACTTAGGCTACTTATGTGTTGAAAGAACCGCAGTGAAATTAAACAAATTGTAGTCATGTGGCACACTGAACGTCTTTCCTCATCTTCTCCTTAATGCAAAAAGTGCTGTGCTGTGTGGCTATATAGTAGGCTAGCCTAGATGACACACAAGTATATTGTATTTTTTTAAATTGTAAATAAAAGTCAAAATTGAACTTATATGTGATTTGAAAATGGGTTGTAATATCTGATTGGGATTTGTAGTTATTGTGTGTGTTTGGGCATTTGGGCAGTAGCCTAGACTAAGGTTATAGTTAAGGGATAGGCTATAGGCTATTACCTATTGTCCGCCCGTAATTATGTATGGGATAACGGCCGCCGAGGTGTCCTGTTATATGGAATTAATGGACGAGGGCGAGGGGCAAAGAATTCCCCGACGCACCGCGGAGTAGGCTACATTGGGTCTCCTATGAAGTAGATCTGGTAAAAAAATGTAAACAGCATCCCATATCGATGATTGAACTGACAAGAAGAAAACTTCACAACAGTGGAATCAGCTGTAATAGCACGGTGGGTCGGGACCCAAAATGGGTCGCGGAACCATTCTGGGTCGCAGAGCTTGTGGTTAATTTTTTTTTTTTTAAATCGCCAATTTTAAATGCTACCTTATCAGATCTAATATTGGACCTTTATTTTGATAAACTGTATTTGTAGCCTACATATCAGTCATTGCCATGGACATAGACAATGTTTATGTGACAGGTCATGTTAGACATCAAGGGCAGCCTGGCCTACTGGTTAGCGTTTTGGACTTGTAACCGGAGGGTTGCTGGTTTGAACCCCGACCAGTAGGCACGGCTGAAGTGCCCTTGGGCGAGGCACCTAACCCCTCACTGTTAACCGAGCGCCGCTGTTGCAGGCAACTCACTGCACTGGGATTAGTGTGTGCTTCACTGTGTGCTGAGTGTGTTTCACTAATTCATGGATTGGGATAAATGCATCAAAAGAGTGTACTATGGATTCACTTAAACTGAGGACAAAATACGACTGAAACCCCATTGAGTGGTGTGCAGTAGATGGCTGGCACATGAGAGCATGAAACCATCAAAACTAAAATGCCACATGGAAACAAGGCACCCCTGTCAAAGTCATACCTGTCGAGTACTTTGAAAGGTGACATCAAGAGTTGAAGACTTAGGCTAATGCCAAACATCCGCATGTTCCAAACAAGTAGGCCTACAGGCACTTCGCTTGTCTTACCATGTAGCTCACCATATCGATTGGGTTGAACACATATATATATATATAGGTCGCGACTTTATGAACATGGGAAATTGTGGGTCCCAAAGCCAGACCAGTTGAGAACCACTGACATGGCATACTACCCACCATCATTTCCGTAACCAATGAATGTAGAACGACACATTTAACAGGTCGGCCTCTTTTTAAACTGAACTGCATTTCCCTTTTTGTGCTATAAATGCATGCCTATTGCCTACATAAATGACTGGCAACATGGGGGACAAAGAGAATAACATCCTGCAAGGTGTCCCGATATACAGAATTAATTAAATCGGTGGAGAAAACTCTTTCTGCATCGGGGAAGTCTTTGCATCCGTCTCCTCCATTATTTCTGCATACCTCGGCGGATGTTATCCGTGGCATAAATCCTCATGTGAAATCCATTAAGTGGTTTTAATACTGTCCTGTAGTGAGAAAGAAACGTCAGCTATTAGGTACTCGAGGTCATGGGGTCAAAGGTCATCATATGGGGTCCATGTCCTAATGTTCTCCCTCAGTACCTTATCTGTATCATTTTCACATTTTAGTCTTGACTTGACACACCTGACAATTCAAGCTCCTGACGTTAGTTGCTTTTTCATTTTTTTTTTTACTTTCAATGTTCTAAGGGGATGATGAAACAGAAAGGACAAATATAATAGCTTTTAACTTGTCTATAGGGTGACATTAAATTGGCGGTGCAAAATAAAAATGGGTTTACAACCCATGTTGACCATTTTGGCTCTCTCAGTTGACTTTTCTATTCATTTTTTACAACTTCAGAAATGTCCAGAGGGGATCGTAAAATATAAAAGTTGTATCTAACACTTTTGTTGGTCACAATGAGGAATTACTGCAAGAAAAAGGAAAAATGGGTTTACATTTTACGCTGTCCTTCCAAAAGGGTAATAATGAAATTAGTATTTGTATGGACAAATCGCTACTTAGGTCAACTTTAGAGCTGAATATAGGGAATTGCCCAAGGGATATCATTGGGCACCCACCTTATTCTTATGGAGTAACCCTAGGCAACAGAAACAACAAAGAAAAAAAAAAAAACAGGTTCACCATGATTCTGGCCTTTGGCTCCCAGACTATGATAAGCATAGCTTATTGTAATGGTTAGTATATTTGACTGAGTGATGAAATGTTGGCTCATTAGAGAAAAAATGACAGATTTTTCTTAAGTATTTGAAATACTCTAAATACAATCCCTCAAAATATTTTGTTACAAACTACATTAGATTGTCAAAGTCAAAGTCAAAGTCAAAGTCAAAGTCAAAGTCAGCTTTATTGTCAATTTCTTCACATGTTCCAGACATACAAAGAGATCGAAATTACGTTTCTCACTATCCCACGGTGGAGACAAGACATATTTTACCAATTTTAAGTCCACAGACAAACATAACATTCAAGTAAACAAAAAAGTAAGTAAATAAGTAAATAAGAGGGCACATATAATGAAAAAATAAGAGCAGCAAAATTTGGTTGAAATTGTGCATAGACAGTCAATAAAATAAAATACTAGTGCAAAGTCAGGCCAATAAGAGGCTGAGGTAGTTCTGTTTGACCTAAGTAAGAAATAAAGTGGCATAGTGGTGCAAGTTATGTAAGAGCAGCAGAAGTGTTGTGTTTTCAGGACAACAGCAACGAGTTGCAAAGTGTACAAGTGTGCAAGTGGAGTGGTGCAGGCGGCCATTGTGGGTCCAATGTCCAGGATTATGTAGCTGAGGGTGGAGGGGGGAGAGGAGGGAGAGAGTTCAGCATCCTAACAGCTTGGTGTATGAAGCTGTTGGTGAGTCTGGTAGTGCGGGAGCGCAGGCTTCTGTACCTCTTCCCAGAGGGCAGTAGATCAAACAGATTGTGAGCGGGGTGACTTGCATCACTCACAATTTTGGTCGCCTTGCGGGTGAGGTGGGTGGTGTAAATGTCCTTCAGGGAGGGGAGTGAAGCACCAATAATCCTTCCAGCTGTGTTCACTATGCGCTGCAGGGCTTTCCTGTTGTATTCAGTGCAGCTTCCGCCGCACACAGCGATGCAGCTGGAGAGGATGCTCTCAATGGTGCCTCGGTAGAATGTGGTCATGATGGCTGGTGGAGCACTTGCTCGCCTGAGTTTCCGCAGGAAGTACAGGCGGCGCTGAGCTCTCTTCACCAGTGATGCTGTGTTGGTGGTCCAGGAGAGGTCTTCACTGATGTGCACCCCCAGGAATTTGGTGCTGCTCGCTCTCTCCACCACAGCACCGTCGATGGTCAGTGGCAGGTGTTGGGTGTGACCTCTCCGGAAGTCAACAACAATCTCTTTGGTCTTGCTGACGTTCAGCAGGAGGTTGTTGTCCCTGCACCACGTGGTCAGATGGTCGACCTCCAACCTGTATTGAGTCTCGTCGCCCTTGGTGATGAGACCCACCAGAGTTGTGTCGTCAGCAAATTTCACTATGTGATTGTTGCTGTAGGTTGCAGTGCAGTCATGCGTCAGCAGGGTGAAGAGCAGCGGACTGAGCACGCAGCCTTGGGGGGCCCCTGTGCTCAGTGTGATGCTGCTTGAGGTATTGTTGCCAACACGTACTACTTGAGGCCTACTAGATTGGTTCCAATCCTGCAAAATACAAATGACAAAATACGCTAAAGTAATTAAATACGTATTTAAAATACATACTAATTAAAATACTTCCCATTGTCTGCTAATCACAGGAGTGGGTCAGCAACTGTGACATTGTTAAATTGAAAACTTATACAAACTTAACATATAGCAAACACATTTCTGTTTTATTGCAGTCAATGAAATACATTTTGTTGATTTTATCATGTCATTTCAGCTTGTCCTGAAAAAAAATGCCCCAAACTTGTCCTGGCATCTGTCACCTTCAGCATAACGAGCGCAAATCGTGATCTGTTAAATAATTAAAACTTTTGATGTCTTAATATGCTAACATTCAGAGACCATTACCTGACCAGGAGATGCAGCAACCAAGTCTAAATGGTTTGCACCTGAGAACCCTTGTCACAGTTAATTGATACATTCACACCTATATACACTACGTTCCAAATTATTATGCAAATTACATTTTTTTTAGATTTTCCTAAATAGTTGATGCAAATGACAGTCAGCATAATTTTCAAGTCATTAACCTTTAGAGTATAATTCGAATTTTATTGAACAAACCTCCCAATGATAACAGTATTTTTTTTTTCAAAAATAAAAAACTCAAAATGCACTGTTTCAAAATATTATGCACAATAGAGTTTCAAGACATTTTATAGGTTGTAAAGAACTAAAAATGGTAATTTGTTGAATTTGCAGCATTAGGAGGTGATATAAATTAAATCAAAAGTTCCTTCATTGATATCACCTTCACAATTCTTAGATAGATAGATAGATAGATAGATAGACACTTTATTGATCCCCAGTGGAAATTCAAGTCTTTGCATCCATTGAACTTGTGAGTTCTTGGAGTGTTTCTGCTTTAATGTCTTTGCAGAAAAGCCTCCTAGAGCTGCCAGAATGTCAGAATAGCCTCCCAGAGTTCCTGCTTGGATATGAACTGCCACCCACCCTCATAGATCTTTTTCTTGATGATGCTCCAAAAGTTCTCCATAGGGTTGAGGTCAGGGGAAGATGGGGGCCATGCCATGAGTTTCTCTCTTTTTATGCCCATAGCAGCCAATGGTGCAGTCATGTATAAAGATGATTTTGCTACGGAAGGCACGGTTCTTCTTTTTGTACCACGGAAGAAAGTGCTCAGTCAGAATCTCTACATACTTTGCGGACGTCATTTTCACACAGTCAGGGACCCTAATGGGGCCTAACAGCTCTCCCCCCATTATTCCTGCCCAAAACATGACTCCGCCATCTCCTTGCTGACATCTCAGTTTTGTTGGGACATGGTGGCCATTCACCAACTATCCATTACTCTATCCATCTGGACCATCTTGGGTTGTAAGGCACTCATCCATAAACAAAACTGTTTGAAAATTAGTCTTCATGTATTTTTGTGCCCACCTCAACCGTTTCTGCTTGTGAGCATTGTTTAGGGGTGGCCGAATAGTAGGTCTATGCACACTTGCAAACTTCTTGAGGATCCTACACCTTGAGCTTTGCGGGACTCCACAGGCACCAGGCTTCAAATACCCGTTTGCTGCTTTGCAATGCCATTTTAGCAGCTGCTCTCTTAATCCTATAAATTTGTCTGGCAGAAACCTTCCTTAGTATGCCTTTGTTTGCACAAACCCGCCTGTGCTCTGAATCAGTGACAAATTTCTTCACAGTACGATGATCATGTGTGGCAAGTGGTAGGTTAGTTCTCCATTACGAAATGTCGACTATGCCATCTGAGGCCCTTCCCCTCAGAATCTTCGATCAATTGGACTATAATTAGTTATCTGAAGCCCAACCAGGCAACACAGGTTCGTGGACACAGAAAACCAGAGGCGCGTTTCCAAAAATAAACTCTTTATTAACTAATATTAAAAACATACAGGGAGTGGGTTCTCTCCAGACTGTTCGAACTTTTGCCACTAAGGCACTGACACAAATGGCCTACAAGGCCTGGACACACAGTCACACACACCAAAATGTGCTTATTAGATTACTGGCTAAGGGGGAATGGGAGTAGCCAGGAACAGGGCCGGAGCTTACCCAGGGCTGGAGAGCACATCAGAGAGAGGGTCTACAGACACACCACACGTGAATATGTCAATTTCAAAATTTCAAAATGCACCACAACAGGAAAAGTGAAAGGGACGGCACCACCTCGAGATGGCCCGCCACCCCAGTTGGCCTGCAGCTCCTGTCCGGCAAGAGAGCAGAATCAAGGAGCCAATACTCCTAATACGCACAGTATATGCACATGCACTCACATAGTGTGGTGAACATCATATCTTTATACAGTGAGGCCTAAAGCTGGACGAGAGCATCCGGTGTACAGGAATTCTCCCGTGTGCAAGTTAAAATGTATGCAAACATACAGTAAACAAAACAACAAACATGTTAAATCGACCAACACAACTTGGGTGCAAACAAAACAGCAGCGTTCGGAACTTGAACCAAGGTAGCCTTGATGTTGCCGCTCCTTGTGTTACCGCAAGCTCTGCTACACGAAAAAGATAAAAAATTTAATACCCACGCAAGTTACATTTTATTTTGAAGACAGTTAAAATTACAGCTGAGGTCGGTTATGAAGCTCATGTTCAGCGACCGACAGCAATCCTAGAACCCCAAAGTTTGTGTTAACTATACTAGCCTACATCATACAGGAACGTTACTACGCACGCAATACCACAATAACCTACCAGGAATGTCACTGGATGCGTGCACAGCGGGCAGGAGGCCAAAACAGCACAAGGGATCCCGCGGTGAAGGCAGGAGTCAGATGGACGAACAACGGTATGCAGCTATGACGTCGGCTTTCAAATTAAAAGTTAAAATGTATATAGCCACTTCTCCAGGCCAAGAGCCACTCGCAATGGCACCACTAGGCTAGACAAGGGGCGTGGACCTTGTCCTGTTACACATGCATAGTGCACAATTTCACGCTTTTCAGCAGCAGAGAGATCCCTTTTCTTTCCCATATTGCTTGAAACCTGTGGCATGCTTAATAATGCGGAACATCCTTCTTAAGTAGTTTTTCTTTGATTGGGCTCACCTGGCAAACTGATTATCACATGTGTCTGAGATTGATTTCAATGAGCCCTGAGACACAATATCATCCATGAGTTCAATTGAAACTTACCTATAAAAATACATCTCTTGGTGGTTTATTTGCACAATGAACAAAAAAAACGTTGAATGGAAAAGAAAATATCATAACAAAGAGACACCTGTTTCTCCATTGGCCTCCACTTGATTGTTGCCCCCACCAAGATGGCAGCACAATTGAGATACATTCTGGAGCCCAATGCGGTATCTATCTTTCTAATATATATGCTCTATACGTGGTTGGTGTGATACTGCCTTTATGCTGGCCGTAAACTCGGAGGACCCGACTTTAAAAAATCCGACCTCCAAAACAGTGTGTTAATTAGATCAGCTTGGAAACAAATAATACAGTTTTTAGTACTGCTTACTATGAGCATAAAATCCAACCCGACTTTGCGTTCAAGTCATTTTTCCTCTTTTCCGAATATCCAAGGCGACATTAAAAGCCATTCCTCTTTACATAATCTCTCCAGTTCATCCAGATTCCCATGCCCAATGCATTCAGATTCCAGGCCCTCTGCTGTGCATTCTCCTCTTTAGCTTATCAACTGGTTTTCTTTGGGGATCACATCAGGGAGCTAGATGACCATGGCATGCAGCAGGATCTTGATTAAACCATTGTACCATCAGCCACTGAAGGAAATCCACACATTACAAAGAATTTAACAACTCCATTATGTCTGAAATTATAAAATAGTTATACCAAACCATGAGTGACATTCTACTGCATTAAGCAAACTTAAGCCACCTTCACATTTTTTTTCTGCTGTGCCTTTTAGGCCTACATAATCTAGAAGCCTAAAGGTTGCAAGGTTGCATGTTTGTTGAACCTCTTAATTACAGTTTCATGGCCATTTTTAATCAAGTGTGTTTTTCATAGTAGCCTAATTCCCTGGCTTAAAGGGGTCAATATATGTCCCCTTGTTTGAACTGAATTATTTTCTCTTTCGAATTTTGAAGTAGAGGTGACAATAACTGTGGCACATGATTGTGAACTATTTCTTGATGAAGGATTTGGGTTTCATTTTACTGAATAGATTTATGTTATAGCATAAGTATAACATTTTGTCCTATTTAAGTGGGATATCAAAGTTCACCAAAAGAAAAAGGTGAGTAACATTTTACTGTAACTGTAACACACCCAATTATCACCACTTTTGTTCAGAAATTCTAAAACAACGATGTTTTTTAACACTTCAAAATAATATTTGCTAAATTAACCTTACATTTTTCAGTGTTCAGATGTCTAGATTTGAACAAAATCTGGTTTGGTTCTTAAAGGGATCTTTTACTGCCTGAAATATCCGATTTTGTTTATCACGCTCGGAGTTATAGTGCTAGCCTGATGGGTCGCCTATTTACTCCGTTTCAACGGCACATGAACGGTTAGACCGAGAATTCTCGTCATGAAATTCCACTGGAGCTCCAAGCGGTTGTGTACTCGCAGCCTTACAGCACTGTTTACAGCTCTTCGAGTCACGGTAAAATGTCATTTTTGGTGCATAGCTAATTTAGATACACCTATGGTGTGGGTGGTTGCGTTTCTTTAGGAGTCCGCTGTCTTGGTTTGTATGGAAATGGATATTAAATGACACATGCAAGACAACGGAAATACGGGACCGACGGTAATAGGGGGAGTTCCGATAATATATAATATATGCCTATACCTGGTCCTTGGGGGTGCCACTAATTGTGAAGGGGGCTGTATGCGCACAATTTCACTCAATTAAATTGTATCAGCAACCCCCCATGGCAACAGGTGAAGGTGTGAACAAAAGACCAAAAGCATGATTGCAACAAAGCAGAACTCCATTCAGACCAGTATTGTAAATCCGATGGGCCCATCATCCACACCATTATCACGGACAGGGACCTCTAACTAGAACCATTTGGTAAGCTATACCTTCATATAAGTCATACCTTATATGGTAAGCTATACCTTCCTTTGGTAAGCTATACCTTCAATAAGCTATATTCTTCATACCGTCAAAAAGCTATATTCTTCATGTAATATGTCATGCTATTTCAGTAAGGCCTATGGACACGACTATTTTTATTCAAAGGCCAACATCTGATCTGTTGAAAATCTTCAATATTTCACTGATTGCACAATGTAGGTTATTCAAACAGGACACTGTTGCTAACAAGCTGAATTTGCATGCATATTACAGACAAGTTTTCTGTTTTTCACAATATCACTTATGGACATATCTGATATTTCTTGTCGTCAATGAAATATGAAGAATTGGAACACACATCTTGTATGAAAAAGTGACAACAAAAGAAAGACAAACAAACAAGGAGGCGTGGCTGATGGGTGGGTGTGTTTGGGAGAAATGGACATATAAAGCCTACCACTCACCTCAGCTGGCCAGTTACGGACATTCTCCTCCTATGATTCTATGATATTTAGGACCGGATACAGTGGGGCGTCACAAGCAGGCTATTTGAAAGCCCTCCTTTGTCCGCATGACGGATTTGATTCTGCTTTGAATCTGTTCTCTTGGATGGAGTTGTTGGAGTTATAAACTTTCCAGAGGAAAAAAGGGGAACCATTTGCTCCCACTCATAGTTTTTTTTCTCTCTGATTTGGTGTGCAAGTGCAGACATCCTGCTACAGTTGTCAAAACACTTCCTCGGATAACTTGTACCTGTGGTTTAGTTTAATAGCATAGTATTTTTGTGTGAAAATTGAAAAGAGAAAAATGAATAATCACAGCAAGCAGGTTCCCCCTCCTGCCAAGGGCACGTGCGCTACATTTATGTACGAAAAATACGGAGCTGAAAGTTACGCGCAGTCACCAAAATGGGAGAAGTGGACCTCTACAGCAACACCGAAGCTGAGGTGGCCCCCGGGTGGCTCGTTTGAGACGGACGTTATGGAATATCTTCAGCTCGTCCTGTGCGAACAGCAGAAGACATTTGTTGATTGGCAAGCCTTCACTTTGTGGAAGGTCGAGTCATTGATACGCCAAAAGCAGAATGTTGTGTGTCATCCAGAGCTGACAACATCATCGTCTTGCGGCCACCCCGTATCACAGGTGGGAGACTTCTGCCCATCCACTGGGAGGCTGCTTCTTGACAATGCACAGGACTCCTCGCTTTTACTTCCAAGTACCAAAGACAGCCTGGAGGACTTTACATTGAAATGCGAAAGTCTAGTTAAAAACTTTGGACTCGGTCGCGAAGAACTTGTCGCAGTTTTGCGTTTAAAGAAGACTATTGAAGTAATATCACAAAAATGGAAGGCAGAGCAGGCAGCGAGTGACATGCCTAAAACAGCGTCAAAATACAAAGCCAAGGTATGCTATAAAGGTTCGTGGAGGGACTACAGGTATACAAAGAGAAATGAGGTCTACTGGCAGCGTCTTCATAATTGCAAGCAGAAGGAAGGTGAACATCCATCAACATATTTAAACCGTTTGGAACATGCGTTGCGCTATGAGATCATCAACCCTGATGAACCATACATGGTGGATCGTTTTGTTAGTGGCTTGAATACCAAACTCGGAAACGCATTGAAAGAAAAATTTCCATATTGGCTCGATTTTTCCTTATATAATATAGGAATAGAGACAGAGAAGCTGCACGATGAACGTGCAGGGAGGGGGTGCTAAGGATGCAGCAACTGCCCCTCAATCTGCCCCTCCACGTCTAAAGTGCATTTTTGAAAAGGCCTAAGCTTTTTTCCTATATCATTCCCATTTTTTTGAGGGAGAATATTGAAAGGAAGGGGGGAGCATTGATGCAAAGATGACTTGGAAAGAAAACTGTGTCATAAAATGTGTTTTATTGTATATTTTTAAAATTGTAAATAAAAGGCAAAACTTATACAGGATTGTAATATCTGATTGGGATTTGTCGTTATTGTGTGTGTTTGGGCATTTGGGCAGCCAGGTTTTAGTAGCCTTCAGGTACTGAGTGGCCAGTGCGTATCCATGGCCACCAACATGGCTCTCAGGTGACATGTTGATCACCTTTTGTTTTGTTGAACTTTGAAATCACTCTTAAATAGGATAACATTTTATACATATATTATAACATCTTATAATCTAGAATAAAACCCATTAGAAACTCCTTAATCAAGAAATAGATGTTTTAAACAAAATCATGTGCCACAATTATTGCCACCTCTCATACTTCAGAGTAGGCTACAGAATGGAGATAGTAAGATGGAGATAGTGACATGATGTGTGTGTGTGTGTGTTTGTGTGTGTCTATAAACACACAAGTCTACAGAAACATTTCCCTCATGATTAGCTAAATCTCATTTTTATACCTAAGGTATTGCACCCTTAAAGAATGAAATGAAACCTGTTAATAAGGTTGGGAAGCACTAATGAATTCACAAGAACTAATGAATTGACAACTTTAAAGCATGTAACAAACACATTTCTGTTTTATGGCAGTTAATTAAATTCATTTTTTTAATCATGTGTCATTTGGGCACAACGAGCAGAAATCAAAACCCATTCCAAATAGTTAAAACTTTTGATGTCTTATGCAAACATTCAGAGACCATTGCCTGACCAGAAGATGCAACCAAGTCTAATGGTTTGCACCTGACAACCATTGTCACAGTTAATTGGTACATTCACACCTGTATATGATGCACCCTCCACAATACATCTCAAAAGGTAAAGATGGTACTCCTGGTGGTGTATTTCCACTATGAAAAAAACCCAACTTAAGTGATGTATATATATATATATATATGTGTGTGTGTGTGTGTCTGTGTGTTTGCTGCCAATTTTATTTGAGTTTGATTTTATGGCAACTTGGTAACCTCAAAATGTGACCTTTTTAGTCAACTCTCCAAAAGATTTCTTCTATAGGCTTACCATTCTCTTCATATCAGTGTTTATCATTCATCCATCTATATATCTTCATTGTCCTGTTTGTCACATCAGTTGATTGGAACATCTTACTGTAAAGTGTGTGCAATGGTGGTGCAAAAGTGAACTGTGCAGATTTTCTCTGTATGAGAGGTGACAATAATTGTGGCACATGATTTTGTTTAAAACAACTATTTCTTGATTAAGGACTTTCTAATGGGTTTTATTCTACTGAATAGATTTGTTATAACATAAATATAAAATGTTATCTCATATATGCCAATAATTGTTGAGGGGGCTCAGGGTTCCTACACATTTTCCATTTCAAAATTCCATACTTTTTCCATACTCAAATTTTAAAACTTCTCGGTATTTTTTATTTATTTTTTATTTTTTTAAGTATTTTTTTGGGGCTTTTATGCCTTTAATGCGACAGGATTGTGGAGAGTGACAGGAAGTAAGTGGGAGAGAGAGTCGGGGTGGGATCCGAAAAGGACCACGGGAATCGAACCCGGGTCGCCGGCGTACGGTGCAGGTGCCCCAGCCAGTCGCGCCACAGCTGGGGTCACGGCACATTTTTCTGACCATATTCTAGGCATTGTCAATGGAGCGTTCTACTAGCATTGTGAAGAGCTGTATAATAATGTTTATTATTAACTTGGTAGCCCTGGGATACTTTTCGTTGGGGGAAATGCTGTGTTGGAAGGTGCACTCACATTTTTAGTTCTCTGTAGATACAGCATAGCCTACATATGTTGGAGACTAGTGCACTGCTGGCAGAGGCCATATAAATCACCATAAACAATATTATTTGTTTGCAATAACAGTTTATCAGATAATGCAGTATCCATGTCTTGGTATCTTTTACAAAATCAAAAGAGTCTACCAGTGTTTTAGCCGAAAATAGCAGAGCTACGCAAACATACCAGTGCACAATGGTGTAGGGCACTTGCAAAGAACAGGGGTTCTCAATTTGGTTTTGGTACCAGGGTCCCCTTGTGGGAGAATTTTTTTTCTGAGGACACCCATTCAATTGTATCTTGATGATGTGGACTGAGTTAAGCTATACAACAGTAAGAATGGTTCATTATGACCTGAGTGAAGTGATTAGTACTGTAGATGCAATAGTCTGGAAACACAAATATTTCTCCATACCCTTGTTTCTTTTTTCCATACTTATCCAGACCTCGAAATTACTAAAATCAAATTCCATACTTTTCCAGGTTTTCCATACTGCGTAGGAACCCTGGGGGCTGTATGCGCACATTCAAATTCACTCAATTGAATTGTTTCAGCAACCCCCCTTGGCAACAGGTGAAGGTGTGAACAAAAGACCAACAGCATGATTGCCACAAAACAGAACTCCATTCAGACCAGTATTGTAAATCAGATGGGCCCATCATCCACACCATTATCACGTACATGGACAGCAATCTAACCATTTGGTAATACGCTACTACCCTGACTCTGCATGTACACTAATTTATCCAGTATGTTATTCCAGTACGGCCTAATATTTCATTGTAAAATTGCACATTCTAGGTAGGTTATGTGAATAACGGTTATTCAAACAGCATGGATACTGCTGCTGACGAGATGAATTTTATGCACGCATATTACAGCCACATTTTCTGTTTCTCACTGTGTTTTGAGATTGCTAAAGACAATATAACTATAATGGACCTATCTGATCTTTCTTGTCGTCTTATGAAATGAAATATGAAAAATTGGAACACACAATTTGCATGAAAAAGTGGCAACAAAAAGGGCCTGAGAGGGTGGGTGTGTTTGGGCAAACAAGGAGGCGGGGCTAAGAGGGTGGGTGTGTTTGGCAAACAGGAGGCTGAGAGGGTGGGGCTGAGAGGGTGGGTGTGTTTGGGCGAAATGGACATATAAAGTCTACCACTCACCTCACCTGGCCAGTAACGGAAATTCTCCTCCTGAGATACTTTGACTGTCAGGACCGGATACAGCAACAGGGTTGTCACAAGGAGGCTAAACAACATGGACCAAACAACATCTCCTTTCGACTGCTGCCCATCTAAAAAAGTAAAATTGAACAGGGAACAGGACCTTTTGCTTTTAATTCCAAGTACTAAAGACAGTCTGAATGAGTTTACATTGAAATGCAACAATCTAACTGATAACCTTGGGCTCGATTTAGAACTTTACACACTTGTGAGTTCCAAAAAGAATATTGAAGTAACATTGCAAAAATGCCTGGCACTGGGACCGCCGGCAGCGAGGGACAGAACGGCGGCGTCAGAAGGGGATACCGAGATATGCTACAAAGAACTTTGGGATGACTACAGGTATAGGCCACGTAGTGATATCGACTGGCGAGATGTTTATGCTTGCAAGCAGTTGAAAGGTGAAGATCCTTTGGAATATCTAAGCCGTTTGGACAATTTGTTCACCAGGCACTGCGGCTTTGAGATGGTTGACGACACCGTTGAAAAAAATCTGGTGGAACGTTTTGTGAATGGCTTGAACACCAAACTCGGAAACGCACTGAAAGCAAAAATACCACATTGGCAGCGTGCAACCAAAGATGATATCGCGGCAAAGGTAAAGAAGCTGCATAGTCGTTTGAAATATTAGTGGATGTTCAGACAGCCTTTTAGTTTAGTTCACCTTGTTGGCCATACATGCACATACATGAACTTCTCTCCGTTTAAAACCCCGTGGATGCTCCAAACAACCGCTGCAACGATGAGCACCGCGACTCGGGAGTAAGAACCGCGTGGTGTCAGTTTGTGAATACCGAAGCTGGGGGCTGACTTTGACTTTCTAGCGTTCAGGTATTGTCGCGACTTCCAGGTTGTTACCGCGGTGATGTCACTAAATGTTTTTTTTGGGACCCTGATGCCATACCAAACCATCTGGCCTCCCTTATCGCTTGGTGCCAGAGACCGTGTTTGTATACAAGGCTGAAGGTGTCCTTAGAAAAAGAATAGAATAGCCTAAAGAAAGAAAATTGACCTAGAGAATAACCTTGCAGTCCCTGCTCTTTAACACAAAAGCAGTGATGGAACTGCTTATTCTCCTTGCCATTCCATGATAGTCATATTGGGTTCTTATTGACAGTGGACATTCATGTCCTTATTCTTGTCCTTATTCATGTCCTTATTACATTTTCACTTTAAGTGTTGTTTACAAGTGTTAAGACGTTTAGGCTACCTCAACTCAAGTGTTTGTCAACACTTGTGGCTCATGTAAATGTAAGAAATTGTAGTCAATTAGTCAATTGTAGCCATGTAGTGTATATTTATATTTTTATCTTATAAGCAACGGCCATTTGGCTTAATGCAAAGAATGTTACAGTGACACGGTATATTGAAAGAAATAACTGGGGGGGGGGGGGATTGTCATACAAAGTGTTTCATTTGTTCTATTCTATGAGTCTGTATTGTAAATAAAAGTTGTTATGGACATTTGAAAATGTGTTGTAGGCTTATGTCTGATTGGTATTTCCAGTTATGTGTCTCTATTAACGAAAGGGTTTCAGGCTAAGCAGGTAGCCTTTTAATTTGGTGATCAAGCTGCGGCCAGTGCAGGCACTGAGTGGCGAGAGCTGCTCCATGGTCACCAACCTGGCTCTCTCTCTGGAGATGGCTGAGTGAATCGACGTCCGTTAAAAACAATAAAGAACTTGTTCCCGAGGAGGCATTCTCTGACTTTGTCAGTGTCAGTCCATATCTGTGTTGTAGGATGCTGGAGTCCTCCATGTTGGGCTCTGAGGGTTTAGGGGGACCTCTTGCTGTGAGTGTTACTGTTAGTGTCCCCTTAATTTGGAGCAGTGTACTATGTTGATGACCTTCTTGAGTGAATAGCACTGCCAAAAAAACAAAAAAAAAACAATAACAAAACAGTCCCTTCTAGTTGGCATCAATGATACTTTGACAATCTGTTAAACAGTGCCATCTAGTGGCAAAATCAAGCTATTGACTAGTTTTTAAAGGTGAGGCAGTAGCTGGAGTTGAGCCACTGTTGTGTTTGTTTTATGTTTACTAGTTTTGTGTTCCTGGTCAAAAATGTCCACTGCATTATAACTCGTTATAAATCCAGAATTTGTATCAACTTATGTTCTATTGCATACTGGTTTTGAACTTCAATTTGCTATTTATGGCCTGCAGGCCTTATTGATCTGAGCTCATGCAAGTCAGAGAGGGGAAGATAATATTAGGGAAATGTTCCAGTGGGGGTTAGCATAGCAGAGGGGGAGTGAGGGTGTGTTTTAATGTACAGAAGCACACATACAGTCCATCTGGGGTGCTTTCCCCAAACCATAGTTGCTAATCTGGCAATGGGAAATTGCATTGCAACCAACAAAGTTGCTAATTTAGTTAGCAACTATGGTTTTGGGAAACGCATCCCAGGTGAGTATGTGCCTGGACTCAATTTTATACACTGAACATTTTCTCACCCATTAATTTCTAATGGCTGGTAATTTTTGACCAAGAATACTGGTGTTCTAAAAGTTAAATAAAACACCCAAATTGTTAAAGTGATCTAAATTGAGTGTGTTCAGATGCCCTGTGTTAAAAAAAGTCATGGAGCCTCTTGGTAGTCAGAATAAGTTAACAATATTTTTGAGAGAAAATAATTGTCAATTGGTCAATTGGAGTGTTAAGTGTCGTCACCATGAGCTAGCCTGGAGATTCCAGACCCAAATCCGAAAGATTATGGGTCTGGCCACAAAAATTTAATGGCCCAACTTGAGGGGCGGCACCGAGCACGCACGCAATTAGATAACACAATTGGATAACACTATACAACCAATGTTTACTGACTGATTCCGGACTTCGATGCAATTGGATAACACTACCACTGTCATCTGTTTAGCTCACCTCTGGCCCGCCTATATCAGATACACAGATGTGATTGGTTCCCCACGATGCAAGGGGCAAAAGTAAAGTGCATCATTACTCATTGCCAGAGTCTCTCGCTGAGCAAATCGGTATTGTGCTCCCACGAGAACTCTGGATTCTCAGGGTAACCATGAGCATGTGGGGAGTAAGATTTACAAAAACATTATCCACCGAAGGACCCGTCCAACATTATGTGCATCATTGTTACTTATGATGCCGACTCTTTTATCCAAATCCACTAACAGATGTTAATTATGTCAATTACTACTAGAGTGACACTTTGTGGTTCGTCAGCAATTATTATTTCAATTATGTATGCACTAAAATTTACCCCTGCACTAAATAATTGATGTCATTTAGAAGGCATGTATAATGTGTCATCACACTGTTTCAAATGTCTAAATACAAAAAAGTAGCAGACAAAATGATCCGCCCAGACAGGAAAGAAACTCAAAAGAATGAAATCAATATGAAAAGAAAAAAGTTTAATGCTTTGAGAACATTTGTCATTGTTGATCATTGTTGCTTCATGTAATGTGTCACAATTATTGCGAGGTCTCAGAAGTATTTGGCCTACTTCATCTCAGTATTCATGAAATAAATGTGTCTTTCCCTCAGCCCATACCTCTAAACACACCTACTAAATGCTAATACTAAACATATCTGCTAATATCTGCAAAATGAACAAATGCAATGTTGAGAAAAAATTGTATTTTCTTCTCCTCTATTCTTTCCCCCCCCCCTTCTTCCCCGGGAGGAGTGAGCATGCATCTGTTGTGTGGAATTTCATTCCGGGGAACAGATTTGGTCTGTCACAAGGGCCAGTGTGTCCATTATTCATCAGATATCAGAGAGTCTCAATCCCTCCAGGGCAGGCTGACATCTTTCCCTTTTCTCTCTCAACACAAAAATAATGGCTAGCAGAGCAGAGGCTCGGAGCAGCGATGAGATAGATGGAGGTAGAGAGATGGAGAGAGAGAGAAAGAAAGAAAGAAAGAAACAAACAAAGAGAAAGAAAGAGAGGGAGATGGAGAGAGATAAATAAAGAGAGAAAGAAAGAAAGAGAGAGAGATAAAGAGAGAAAGAAAGAGAAATAAAGAGAGAGAGGGAGAGAAATAAAGAAAGCCAGAGAAAGAAAGAGAGAGGCTATCGTGGCAGTTTGTAGAGGGAGGGAGCGGGACAGACACAAGACTTGATTTGAGGCTGACAGCTGACAATAGTGGAGGGCTGGACAGAGGAGGAGATAAAGACTCACACAGAAGGAAAAGAGCCGGAGGAGTTAGAGATAGACGGAGGAGGAGAGAGAAGTCAAACAAAGTGATAAAAGGGAAGCGAGGATCATGCTCAGAATTCCGAGCTGTGTGTCTGGGTGCAGGGGAGGAGAGCTCATGGGTAATTAAGCAACCTGACGTCAGGAGAGCTCGACTTTAAACAAACCTGTCAGGGGGGAGAACTCTTCAAGGCCTCTCGTGCTACCAATAGGCTGTGGTTGGGGTGATGGTGGGGGCACATAGTTGTGCCTGCTCGTGCCCACTAGGTGCTGGACCAGCAGCTCGATGTTGGAGTTCATGCGGTCCACGGAGGATGACAAACGGCCTATGGTGTTAATGAACTGACTGTCCGTTGTCTCGAGCTGACGGAGGAGCTGTCTCTTAATTTCCAGGTCCTCCTGCACAACATCCGAGGGACGCAGCCTCTTCAATTTATTCCTCCGGTGGTTTGCCAAAGAAGTGTCGAGTTGCTGACGGCGATTGTCCATCTCCTCGTTCAAGGACTCCTCGCTTGCGGTGGGTGTTTCAGGGCTCACGTCGCTTGTCTCCATCCCGCCATAGATGGGGTGTATGACTGGTGAACTTCCCCAAATGGTTTCGCACTGCTTGTAAAACAGAAGCACCACTCGCCCACGGGGATTCTTTTGACCAGCTTCAGCAGATTGCCTATACTTGGTCCGCATGTTCTTCAATTTTGACGTCAATTGAGCTGTGAACGCAAAAGGGCAATTCTGTGAAACGGGGGCCCTTTCCACAATAAAAATCTCTAAATTTTCATCAAAAAAAAGGAAACTTTTCAATTTATACACAGCATTAAACACATGATCACCCTCCAAATCATATTGGCCCACCTTAGGCATAGGCTACTTTTTTAACATTGAGATATCATGGATTGAAATATAAATCAGTGTTAGGAGTAACGCGTTACAAAAGTGATAATTACTGTGTTAATATATTGCGTTTTGCTGTAACGCGTAATGTAAGGCATGCCAAAAAACAATTGGGTAATATTTTACTCAGTACAAACTTCAGTATCACACGTTACAATGCATTTGAACCCAAAATTAAGTGGTGTTTTATTTTTATATATACAGTATAGTCACAAACAACAATGCAAGAAGAACAGAGGATAAAAAATCTGCACAAATAGTAGAAGATGACTGTGGCTGCAGCAGACTCTACATTTGGAGGATGGCCATAAGCCTACGCTCATTATTTTGAGTTTGTCAGAGACAAGGATATGAAGAACATAATAGTTAAGTGCACTTTGTGTTAGCAAAACAGAAAGATCTCTATACCTTGACCTGACGTGCATGAGTCACTGATTCGACCCAAAGCGGCAACCGAGTTATGATAAAATGTCCAGATAAAAAGTCCAGATTGTGCGTTTTCATGAGTTTCACGATCGTCATATATTTCATTTCCATTCATCACAGGGTTCCCAAAATCACATATAAGGTGTGTTAGAGTGTCTAGTTTCGTAATTAAAAAAAAAAAGGTAAAAATGTAATAATACGTTTTTGGCACTCAACGCATGGGAAGGAAAAACGTAATAGGGGAGCGCGGGGCACAAAGTAACACTTTTTGGTTATGGCTAAATAATTCTAAAATCATTTGAGTTTCACTAGTTATACTTTTTAACAAGCAACATACATATCTCTGTTACACATATGCACTGGAAGTTTGTTTGTAGGAGCTACTGTTCTTTTACAATTCCACCGAGAGTGGCGATAGGTGAAATGTTACAACCTGCCCCATATGCGGGGTTAGTTGTAACACTCATCCCAACGGCTGTTTTTAATTAAATGAATTCAATAAATGTATCTGAATGTGTATGATAGAATAGGATCTGACTATTTATGATACATAAGTCATGAACTAACAACAGACGTGTGTCGAAAATTGACTTTATTTTCTATACGGAGAAATAACATGAGAAATATGCGCCAATGGAAGCAAAGAGTCTTACCAAGGTCAATCCTGCCAAGAAAAGCCCTCAAACCTGAAAACACATGAGGCAAAATGCAAAACATCACAACAACTAACTAAACTAACACTAATACGCGCATATTTTTGTATTGCAACATCATTGTACAGTATGAGTGGCTTAGTTGTAACAGCGCGTTACAACTAACCCCGCTGGGTCACGTTTGTTATAAGATAAGCTAGCTCCTGCTATGAGTTGGCTACATGTTTCAAAACGGTGTTCATTTTTAGCCTACAAGACGGTTATTAAGATGATAGAAGATTGGAGTCAGTGAGCTGCACCCACAACTCAGTAATGGAAAGACAAGTACCACCTAGACATTAAAGTTGATGTCTTCAAAAGGCGTTTTGCTGCAGATCTACGTGGAAACACGTCCATACTGACTGAAAATTTGTGGAACACCGTCTCATAGTAATGTGATTAACTGACCAATAGCATGCCTCGATCAACCCCCTTCAAATAGGGAAAAAGTCCGTGTTACATTTAACCCCGCGTTACTTTGTGCCCCGCGCTCCCCTATTACGTTTTTGGCACTCAATGAGTTAAAGTGACAAAGCAACATTTATAAGTAAAACAGTATTTCTTCAAAAATACTGTTCTGAGGGGTAGTTATCGAGGAACCTTTGCAAAATATCCCAGTACTTGCTGTGGGACGACTCCCAATCAAAACCTGGCCCGTCTGCCGCCACACTCGCCTTGTAGTCCAATGTTACTTTGAGTAACAATTGGACTTTATCATCGGTCCATACGAGGGACGCAGTCTTCCTCTTGGCCATGGACGCAGTCTTCCTCGTCTTGGCCATAGCATAGATAGCTCATTCTCCAAGAGTTTTAACAGTCTGCTTCCTGTTTAAATACAGATCATGTGACAATTGCGCGAGGGTCATGTGATCTGTGTGACTGGTCGTGAGATTTGCGTATCAATAGTAAGAATGTGGACGTACATCGTTTTAGGCCTACTTCGAAACTGAATTCACTTCTTTTCACATTCAAACAAAACGGATAGCTAGCTCGCTACTTCCTCCCCCTCCATCCCGTGCAATTGAAACTCTTAAACAAGCATCTTGTCTGTGATTTGCTGGAACAGTTTATGTTTTTATGGGCTAGGTTTGCCCAGGTTGTCTTTGTGGCCATTTTTGGAGCCTGGGCTGTTCACAGAGATTGCGTTTTTTTACAGTGTATTCAGGACTCAGGCAGCTAGCGGATGGTGAGGTGATGTTTGCTGTAAGTGACAAAAAATGTTTTAGCCTAAAAATGTGTGGCATCGCTTAGAGCAGTGTTTCTCAAAGTGTGGTCCGCAAGCTATCCCAAGTAGTCCGCGAGCAGACGTGGTAAAATATAGTACAGATGCAATATTGAACCAACTTGTATGTAAATCCAAACAGTTCTGCAACACTGCCTATGTAAGCTATGCCAGTTTAAATCATATTAATCCTCTGACACAATAAGCAAGGTGGTTCAGTTAGGCCTATTGTGTAATATGCTGTTGAAGTAGGTACTACTTTTTTTTTTAGCTAGGTGGTCCGTGATTTTTTTTTTATTGGTTAAGTGGTCCTTGGTATGAAAAAGTTTGAGAAACACCCTCCATTGGAAGTGCATTGACCAGAATACTTGACCAGAATAATAAATGTGACAGGGTGGTAAATTTAATGATAATATCTGTTAAAACAGGCGAAAAACAAAGTTATTCCTGTGTCTAATTTTAGTTGGGTGGTTGGATTAAGCTTTTTTCTTGTATATTATGTCCACAAGAACGCTTGAATTATTAGCTTTAGGCTTTAGAAACACACTTTGGCTCTAGTTATGCATCTCATCAAATGTTGTGGACGCAAATGGCACCCGTTTCATATATGACCTAAAACATGGCGGAGTCAATAGCGTCTCATACAGGTTAACGTGCCTGGCTATTTCACAATAGCTGAATTATTCACTCAACGGACTCAATATTAACACAAATGGAACCGAATACATAGGCTACCTTTTGTAATGTCCTTCTTTTTGTGCGGGAAATCCTTTCCCATTGCAGACGCAGCCTCAGCTGAGGGGTAGTTATCGAGGAACCTTTGCAAAATATCCCAGTACTTGCTGTGGGACGACTCCCAATCAAAACCTGGCCTGTCTGCCGCCACACTCGCCTTGTAGTCCAATGTTACTTTGAGTAACAATTGGACTTCATCATCGGTCCATACGAGGGACGCAGTCTTCCTCTTGGCCATGGACGCAGTCTTCCTCGTCTTGGCCATAGCATAGATAGCTCATTCTCCAAGAGTTTTAACAGTCTGCTTCCTGTTTAAATACAGATCATGTGACAATTGCGCGAGGGTCATGTGATCTGTGTGAATGGTCGTGAGATTTGCGTATCAATAGTAAGAATGTGGACGTACATCGTTTTAGGCCTACTTCGAAACTGAATTCAGTGCACTAAAATGGGATCAGACAGTGGACCAAAACAAAAGGACCTCAGCTAACTTTGTATTCACGTTGGAGTTCATATTGATTTGAATGAGGAATCGGATATCTTTCTGGTGCACTTCAGCTCTGATGGGGCCTCAGTGTCTTCCTGTTCACACTCATCCCAAAGCTCTTCCAACAAGTTCATATGGATTTATTAGCGACAATACATTATTAGATAGTCCAAGAAAAACATCTTTATATGCTAGAATTATCATGAACTACCAATGCAAACTTTTTTTTTTAACATTGTAGCCTATTCGGTCTCGAGAACTATCAAACATGACCTCATTGTCAGGGTCAATAAGTGGGAAGATTCCATGTTCATATGATATTTTTAGGCTTTGTTATAAGTTCATATTCTCTGCAATGTGCGTGAGTATTTTAGCCTATGTGCCGCGCATCATCAGTAGGCTAATTGACGTCTCATAAAAGTGATGCTTGATGAGCAGGACATCTCATTTCTCATATCTGTCTCTCCTTCATTCCTCCTATCGTTCCTTCCTCATTTCCGTCACAAAAATAATTAGGAGGGGTTAGGATAGGAGGAAGGAAGAGGAAGAAAGGAAGGAAGGGAGGATGGAGAAAAAGAAATGATCTGCAGCCTACAGCCTACCTTCTTTGGGGGTCTTATGCCGCGTCCTATTTGTCTGTTCAGACCTTACTACTTTGGATTATGGACTATGTAGGCTAGTTGCCCTGGGTTATGCATTTTCATCATCATTATCAGGTTCAAATAATTATCATAACCCCTGATTGGTGTGGTAGGCCTAGTTTGTTTCATAAATATTACATAGAACATAGAACACAATTGTTTGGCTGTAGCCATATTGCAAATGTCTGTAAGCTATCATGTTTTGGCCAAACAATGATAATAGTTTTTATAATAAATGCCATGCCTTCTCTTTGGCAATTTAGATAACGGCTATAATGCAGAAAGTGAAAGTGAACCCGGGATGCTTTGTGCTCACAATGCACAGATTATGTGAACCGCTCAGCAGACTTCATAGCCAACCTCCCGAGGTGGTCTCGGCACGGTTCACTTTAGGGGGTCTGATTTCATTTGGAAAGCTCACATATGCACAAAAAATGCTGGGTCGTTGATCTCATTTAGAAGGCTGAAAGGGTCCAAGTGTGGACGCAGAACAGACTTGTTCCTAATATTCGTATTAAAACTGTGTAGACGTAGCCTCAGTTGCCTCTGTGAAATATGTTAATTTCAGTGGAGGAGCCTAAACCCAGGGACTGAGCAGGGGATTGGGTGCTGACACTCCGACAAATGAAGACTTGAATGTCCCTTAGGCTATACAGAAATGAACACATGAGTGTCCCATTTATAGCATGCTGGGAGATGAAGACATGAATATTCCTCACCTGTATAACATACACATGTATATCCCTCAGGCTCAGCAAACAGATGAACACATGAATATCATTCAGGCTCAGCACACAGAGAGATGAACACATGAATATCATTCAGGTTCAGCACACAGAGAGATGAACACATTATCATTCAGGCTCAGCACACAGAGATGAACACATGAATATCATTCAGGCTCAGCACACAGAGAGATGAACACATTATCATTCAGGCTCAGCAAACAGAGATGAACACATCAATATCATTCAGGCTCAGCACACAGTGATGAACACATGAACATCATTCAGGCTCAGCACACAGAGATGAACACCTGAACATCATTCAGCCTCAGCACAGAGAGATGAACACATGAACATCATTCAGACTCAGCACACAGAGAGATGAACACATGAATATCATTCAGGCTCAGCACACAGAGATGAACACATGAATATCATTCAGGCTCAGCACACAGAGATGAACACATGAATATCATTCAGGCTCAGCACACAGAGATGAACACATGAACATCATTCAGGTTCAGCACACAGAGATGAACACATGAACATCATTCAGGCTCAGCGCACAGAGATGAACACATGAACATCATTCAGGCACAGTGCACAGAGATGAACACATGAACATCATTCAGGCGCAGTGCACAGAGATGAACACATGAACATCATTCAGGCACAGCACACAGAGATGAACACATGAACATCATTCAGGCACAGTGCACAGGCAAATCACCTGCATGAAAGGCTCTCTGTGCACTGGTTTGATTCCGGTGGAGCCAGGTGTGTTTGAACCTGCTGGTATTGTTAATGTAATTAGCGTCTACACAGACTCGGTTGGATGTTGCACTAGGGAATCAGCATGTTACGATAAAGAAGGATATATGCGTGTTAAAATTGTTATTATTGGGCAAACAGGATGTTCAGTGTCGGAGTGAACATGTAAGGATCAGAGTATAACAGATGTCGTTACAACACAGCTGACGATCCACCAGAAATATATGAGTGTACAGAAAAAGCCTTTTGTGCACGTAGTCTAGTATGAAACATCTTCGCTGACAAGTGGGCGCTCACATGGACTCGTCTGGACCCAATTTACAGAGACGCCTCCATAGGCTGTCTTCCAAAAGCAGCACTATTCATGTTTTTTTACCTTAATATAACAACTCCGAAGCCAATTTAATGGTAAATGAACTTGTAATAGGGGAATTGTTCACCTGACATAGCCATACAGCATAGCTGGTCAGCGACCCGCAGATGAAAAACCAGATTTGCAACTTCAGGTCTCATTGACCCGGATACATTTTATGGGAATCATGAATTTGGGGGCAGCCGTAGCCTACTGGCGCTTCGGACTTGTAACCGGTTTGAACCTCGACCAGTAGGAATGGCTGAAGTGCCCTTGAGCAAGGCACCTAACCCCTCACTGCTCCCCGAGCGCCGCTGTAGCAGGCAGCTCACTGCGTTGGGATAAGTGTGTGCTTCACCTCACTGTGTGTTCACTGTGTGCTGAGTGTGTTTCACTAATTCACGGATTGGGATAAATGCAGAGACCAAATTTCCCTCACGGGATCAAAAGAGTATACTTATACTATACTGAAGCATTACTGCCACAACTTGATGTGGAGGTGCTGGAACATGATCCAATCGACCCTGTTACTCTCTCTCTCTCTCTCTGAGGGCCTGTGTGAAACAAGAAACACAATCTTACCAATCTGCCTGCTTTCTGACAACACGAGGCTTGCATAATCTCTATATAGAAAAAAAGAACACTACACACACAATCCCTTAAGGTATAATGTTTTATTGACGTGACCTCTTTGGTATAATCAACTGTTTATCTGACTGAAAAATCTCTCCTTTATCACTACCGCCTTATGTTATGTGCATGTAAACTTATTTATACAGTCTAGGGTGTAAACAAGAAAAACCTAGCAAAAAAGGTATAAAAATAAAACTGTGCATAAAAATGGCCCGGAGCTAAATGATGTCCGTTATATTTGCTAAAGTCTAATTCTGGAATGGTATAATGCAGTGCCTTGGCCTGGAGAGGGCCTTGTGTTAAGGTGCTAGCACACTGCCCCAAAAAACACCAACAATCTCCAACAAACACCAACAGTGTGCACTGTCAGTCTGTGTCTGCTGGTGTTTGTTGGATGGTGTTGTTCAAGTTTGACTTGTTTGAATTGTCTTTTCAATTACTGTCTGTGCAGTGTGGAGATGGCAGTTGGTTTTCTGAACAATCTAAAGACCGCAACTAAGATCCTTGATTACTAGCTTCGCTTTAACCCTCTCTGACTGCAACCAGAGCCTTATAGATAGAATGCAACCAACAACGACCTTAGACAGTTGGGGTTTGTTTGGTATTGTCTGGGCAACTTTAGAACGTTGGGGTTTGTTGGGCACAAAGCCATAGAAGGCTCTGTCACATATTACACTCCATATGGTTGGGCATTGTCTGGGCAGTGTGCGAGTTCCTTTAAGGGCAGGATTTGGGGAGGGTGAGCACAATGTCCTGCAGGCTGGCCCGCTCCTCCCGGATCTCCTGGAGGTTCTGGTCCAAGCGGGTCATCTGGTTCTTCTGCTCCTGGGCTGCAGTCTTCAGGGTCTGGATCTTGCCGGACAGTGCTGGACTCTCCACGCTGCGTCTCAGGACCAGCAGCCGCGAGGCCGTCTCGTTCAGGATATGGTCGAACTTCTCTAGAGACGAGTCCTCTTCTGAAGGAGGGAGGGAGGGAGGGAGAGAGAGAGAGAGAGAGAGAGAGAAAAAGAAAGAGAGAGAGAGATAGAGAGAGAAAGAGAGAGTCAGAAACTATGTGCACAGCACCCAAAACACAAACAACATGTTGTGTAAACATTAACCACTAGGTGGTACTGTTTCCTCACGCTCACCTAATTTGCTGAGCAGCTGAGCCAGTGTGTGTGTGTATGACTCCAGCTGAAGCTTGGCCGTCTCCATCTTCTTCATCACACTCCCCAGTGAAGCCTCAGGCTGGGGGAAATAGTGCAGGACAAGATCACTAAAGCAAGCTATGCACGTCAAGTGATCCCCTGGGGATCAATAAAGTATCTATCTATCTATCTATCTATCTATCTAGAGTTAATGACACACAAACACAGACACAAACACACACAAACACAGACAGACACACACACACACACACACACACACACACACACACACACACACACACACACACACACACACACACACACTGTTGTGTCAAAAACTCCACAGCAAAGGCATTAAGCTCAGGAACTTCCTTGGGGACAGAGCAAACACCATTGCTTGAAATAACTTAGTTTGTGTATTATCACCACTTCAATCTTGTTAGATTATAACTAGCTCATTTGCGTCAGGACCATTTGATAAATATGTCAGCAGCGGTGGACCATTGGGGTCAGGTTTTGGGCGATGTGTGTGTAAAGAAAGTTGCAGTGTGTAGTTGAAAAAACGGATATGTCAACTTAAGTTCCCATGAAACATTGGTTTCCTATAGTGTTTGCAATAATGAGGTTGAGAGGTCTAGTAAGTATTAGCATGCTATGATTTAATACTTGTTCCAGGTCTGTAGGACTGATATAGAAAATCAATAAAGCAAACATTGTGTCCGAAATGGCTGTGGTTATGGCTGAATAACACTACATGATTACGTAAGTTATCAACAGTAGCAATTTGCAGACTATAAGCCTACTCTCCGGGGTAGTTGCCAAAGCAAACCCAATTTCATGTTTTTATCGCTTCATAACAAAGCAATTCACAATATCTTTTAAAATATTTTTTGGGCTTTTTTATGCCTTATATTGTGACAGGACAGTGCAGAGAGTGACAGGAAGTGAGTGGGAGAGAGAGGGGTGGGAACAGGAAATTACCCGGGCTGGACTCGAACCAAGTTCCTTGTGGGCATGCAGACCCATGCATGGTACGGGTACGGTAACCAGTGGTGCCACAGCGCCCCCCCCCCCCCCCAGCAATTCACAATATCAAATGAAGTTAAAGCTGCAGTTGGCAAGATTTTTTGATCATATTCACTGAAACTGACACTATGCTCCGACAGAACAACATAAATCAGCCGGTTTTAGAAAAAAACCTGCACTTCTACCTCCACCTAGAGCCTGTTATTTGTTTTGCAAAAATCCACAGTTCCCGGTTCTTCTGGTCCAATCAGAGCAGGGCTGTGTGAGATCTGACTGTCAATCACAGTCTGGTGCAGTCTGGTGCGCACTGACAAGCACAAACTCGATGAGAGGGTGCTCGGTGGTAGTGGTAGAGGAGGGACATGAGAGTTGTAAACGAGAAAAATTTTCGCCTCAATCTGACAGACAATCTGCCAACTACAGCTTTAATTTATATAGGGATGTGTGATCCCAACGGTTGCTTTAATAATGTAACATATGACTGAATATTCCAGCGGGCGTCTGAAATATCTCATTGGTCTAAGCGGCAGAAGCATGGCAGCCAATGTGAATTTACATGCCTCTTACTGCTTCTACTACAACCGTGTGCTGCTTGTAATTACGAACTGGAAATCCATCTAAAGAGCTGAAGTTTAGACCTACATAACTTTACACGCACACACACACACACACACACACACACACACACACACACACACACACACACACACACACACACACCCACACACATACACACAGACACACACATACAGATCAGCTCAGTGCTGCAGCTTTCTTTCTTTGCTTATAGGTAAGGTAGTATCCTGAAATTATGCTTGTGCACAAAGAATGTGTTGATATCCAAATAGGAAAGGCAAAGCACCCTATGCTTGCACAGGTCATGTCTGCAAGGTTGCATAGGCCATCTCTTTTAAGTATGCATCTCTGTGCTGTAATAGTAGCACTACCTTCCAGTACTTGTTGTAATGTTCTTGCTAGTTTATCTATCCGATACATGCAGGGGCGCCGCTGGGGGGTGGGGGTGGTAGTTAAGACGATTCTAACGGCCCAGCACTGTCAGGGGGCCTCCAGAGAGCCCCCTTGATAATACTATATAATAGTATTATCTAGTAGTAGTAATAGGGGGCAGAACTATTGTCTGTCATAGGGCCCAAATTCTCTAGCAGCGTTGAGTGCTGAGTTTAATCTCTGACGTATGCATGCAATAGCAGTAGTAATGAGCTCCACCTCCTCTGTCTGCGTCTGCGAGAGCATCTGTGTGACGATGCGCTCCGGTTCACTCAGCTGAAGCCCCGCCTCCTCCACAGAAGATCTTAGCTGCGCAGACGCTCTCTTGGCCTGCTTCGTCTGCGTCCGGGTCGCTTTTGCGTTCTGGTTCACAAAACAAACAAATAATCAGAAAGACAAATAAACAAGACTACAAGTAAGTGGGTAAGTATGCAAGTATGTACAGTAAATAAATAAGTAAGTAAGTCAACAAGAATGCAAACAAAAGTATGCAAATGAGGTTTAAATATGGGTGGTGATTTTGAATTTGTGTTTTGCTGTGATGGTAATTTTGATACCATAGGGAGAGACAGCAGCTGTTTTAAGTCATTTTTGAACGTGGCCTGATGCCCAAGGGCAGCAACCGTATCTGGAGAAAACTCCAGAATCTTTCCTCTTCCAGTGAGAGGGGGTTGGTTGGCGATTCACTCATAGCCAGCCCCTTATTTGCCTCAAAAGCTGAAATTATTCAACTTTGTTTTGTGTTGCCAGTGGTTGTTTCGCCTGTAATCACTGAATTACATCAACATGACGTCGTCTCTTGGTGCTAGTCGCTTGCAGTCTGACTGGGGCTTTATGCTAAGCCAGGCCAACTCTGCCTCTGCCCTGCCATGCTGCTGGTAGCATGGGGATGACACTGGCCACAAAGAGCGTCTATCAAACTAACCAACACGGCAACAATCAGAGGCCATTGCAGCTTCGGTGGCTACTGTCATCTAATGACTTCATCCGATGTCTGCGCTAAGTAGGATTGCTAATTTGGTGAATTCATTGTGTTGAGACGACAGGACTCCATTAAAACAAACTAAAAGCAAATCAATTAGAATGACACAGCAGCAGCCATCGCCTTTAGTGGATAATACGTTTGCATAAGTCACTGCGACACAATACAGGAGCGTCAGCGGTTATTAGTCTAAAAGCTACATTAACTGTGTAAATATCAGCTGAGTAATTCTTCTGCCTAGTGCCATGTTGTTTAAAATGTTCATTAGGCTCTGAGGTTCATACATTAGGCTTGCTGTAGAGATGAGGACATTCAGCTGTAATGAGGAAGATTTCCTGCTGCAGAGAGTTAGACATCCTGTTGCTGGCTAAGTAGCTGTTTCATATACCGCTCACTGAGAGCTAACCAGGAGTGCAGATCCAGTAAGTGGTTTTTCAACAGCCATTATTAAACGATAGAGAGAGAGACATTAACTTTGAACTCCCCCCCCCCCCCCCTCTCTCTTTCTCGCCTCTTTATCAAGGTGATTATGTACAACAATGCTTTCAGGAAACGTACCCCTGAATGTGAGGGGCGCTCTATGAACTAACCGTGACACCTGTGGCAGGAAGTAGCAGCACAGGTGTGCCCAATTAGACTGCAAATGTGTCAAATGTGCCCAATCAGATGACAGATGTGCAAAATGTGACCAATCAAACGGCAGATGTGCCAAATCAAATCGGATGGCAGACATCTTAGGAACAAATCCGGCTCATATCTGGGCAGTTTCATGTCTGCAAAGGGCTGGTTGGCTGCCATTTTGTCCTCAAAAAAACAAAAACAGATGGACATAACACACACATAATCAGTTGTGTCTTATTTTCCAGCTGGCTTTATCTTTGCCACGTCCTCGCTGTCCCCCGGCTGGGCATGCAGGTCACATGTGAGTGTTTGCAGCATGGGGTGCGCTCTCGGGCAGAAACCCACGGCAGGGTGCGTGAGTGTATTTAAGTGAACAGTGCTGCTGCAGGCACATCCCCTGGAGTCACCCAGTGAGGGAGGGCGGGAGAAGGGGAGCGCCTGTTGAGTTGGATTCCCCCCAGGCCCCAGGGCGATGCTAGAAGGCAAGCGGAGAAGCGTCTGCCTTGCAGCACATGAAAGCTGAGACAGAGAGGCATCAAGCATTGTTTTACTTCTTCTGGGTCAGAAAAAAAAAAATATGGAGATCCCTATTAATTGACTGATCCATCAATTTATTTACTCCACGTTGCCAGATAGTGATTCTGTGTTGCCAGATTCATCACATTATTCAGCTGTGCAACTTTCCGTCAGGTCTACAACCACAAGTTGAGTTGTAGACTTTATAAATTGTGAGCTGCTGTCTCCATCGCACCCAATGCCAGAACACATGCACCAGTTCAGGTGCTGTGACCTGAATACGCTTCCCTGACAGGTTATCCCGACTGCATCCGCTTGCAAGTGACTGTGGCGTAGCACTGAATGCCTGCTGTCCACACTGAATCCATTAAATATGTCCTCCCCTTGCGTCATCTTTCTGGTTCAAAATAGCAGAGCAACGGGAGCGACAGAGAGAAAATAGAGATGGGGCGTCCGACAAAAGTTCTGTGTTGCACGGCGCTGCCAAACACTGCTTCGCGTATAAGTATAATTATAAGTAAATATACTCTTTTGATCCCGCGAGGGAAATTTGGTCTCTGCATTTATCCCAATCTGTGAATTAGTGAAACACATTCAGCACACAGTGAACACACAGTGAGGTGAAGCACACACTAATCCCGACGCAGTGAGCTACCTGCTACAGTGGCGCTCGGGGAGCAGTGAGGGGTTAGGTGCCTTGCTCAAGCCGTTCCTACTGGTCAGGGTTCGAACCGGCAACCCTCCGGTTACAAGTCCGAAGCGCTAACCAGTAGGCCACAGCTGCCCCCTTTTTTTTCATTTTTTTTTTCATGTACAATGAGGGAAAACAAAGTGATTCAACTGATTTTATCTCTAAGGCCGGCTGCAGACTGCCAGCGTGGCGTGAGCGTGTCAGCTGCGTGGCGTGCCCGTTTTCATTTCGGCTCCCATGGTAACAGGTTAGAGGTTGCACACTGCCTGTGTGACACGCACGTCTCAGCCACGCTGAAAACACGTGTGCATGCTAGAAATAGGACAAGGGGTGTTTGAATCGTTTCCATTCAAAAGAGACAGTGAAGAGATGTTTTAATAGGCAGAAGGGCCGTCGCAGTGCCGACGCAGTGACACGTTTCGGGTGTGAATAGAGAAAGAAAACAGGACACAACTGGCTCACGCAACAGACACGCCAGGCTCGCGCCACGCCGGCAGTCTGCAGCCGGTCTAACGCTCGCTTGCATTGCGTGTAGTTAGGATATGAGCCCGTTGAGCTGGACCGGACCGTGGTTGCCATGCTACGCGCTGCACCGCTCCCTCACCTTGGAGACGGCGTGGGCAGAGTCCTCTGCCTGGACTGCAGTGGCGTTGGCCTGCGTAGCGTTGTCCATGGCGACTCGGAGGAGTCTCTCGGCGACCTTGACCTTCTTCTTGGCCTCGGCCAGTGGCTTGTCCTCCACTAAACGGGCTTTCTGCACCGCTGCCTTGGTCTGCGTCTGCAGGCGGGGCCACTTCTTCTGCATACCTGAGGGAGGAGGTGGGCACCGTTAACAGCCTGAGGGAGGAGGTGGGGGTCACAGTAAACATGAATGTCTAATTCCCCAGTCATGTGTTATTTGGGGAGGGGGGTCACAGTAAATGTATGGACTAATTCCCCAGTCATGTGTTATTTGGGGGGGGGGGTCACAGTAAACATGAAGGACTAATTCCCCAGTCATGTGTTATTTTGGGGGCGGGGGGGTCACAGTAAACATGAAGGACTAATTCCCCAGTCATGTGTTATTTTTTTTTTGGGGGGGGGGGGTCACAGTAAATCTGGGGAACTCTCCAGTTGTGTGTTGAGTCACGAGTGTTATATGGGGGGAGGGTGTTGGTGGGCAGAGTAGATATGAAGGCCTCTCGACGCTTTGTACAGTCATGTGTTGTGTCCGCATGTGGCCAAGGATGGGAATCTTTAAGAGACGTTGTGCTGTCTATTACACTATTTCATGTGGTGTGTATTATGCTATTTAATGTGCTGTCTATTATGCTATTTTTATGTGCTGTCTATTATGCTATTTCATGTGGTGTGTATTATGCTATTTCATGTGGAGTGGGGCACAAGGAGGCTTTAGAAATGGAAGGAGTGTAAAGGAAGCAGTCAGTTTATCTGTGCTGCATTGAGCTGCTTGCTCTGTGCTGCAGTGTCTCTACTCTATTGCATTGTGCTGTTCTGCACAATGGTAGACTGCCTTGTGTAATACATACAAGGTGAAGGTGATGTCCAAGGGTATTTATTGAACTAGCGAGTGATGCACTGAATTGCATGATGTGTTTAGGTGTGTGTGTCTCTGTGTGTGTGTGTGTGTGTGTGTGTGTGTGTGTGTGTGAATATCTTTAGTCTGCAACATGGCCTCATATCCTTGCTAAATGTGTAGCTCTCCTCCCCCCATCATGATGTCTCCTCTAGAATCATCCACCTCTCCACCCTCCACCTCTCTTCTCCATCTCTCCATCTCTCCATCTCTTGGCTCCATCTCTCCTTCTCTTCACCTCTCCATCTCTCCCCCTTTCCATCTCTGCTCCATCTTTCCACCTCTCCATCTCTCTACCCTCCACCTCTCCACCGTCTCCATCTCTCCACCTCTCCATCCTCTCCACCACTCCACCACTCTGTTCCAACTCCACACCCCACTCTCTGCCATTCTTCTCTGTTTAATTCTGCTCTATTGTGTTATGCTTAATTAGATTGCACTTCGTGATTGCAGCCAAATCTATTTTTGCTCCATTCTGGTGCCGTCCTCCGGAGACCGTTTGGCCCACGGCGTCCGTGTCAGGCCCCCGGCCCACACTCATAGCTGCCCACACGGCTGCCTGTCTGACGGCCTGCTGGCTCCCCACAGCTGTGCGCCAAAAGAGCCCCCCCCCCCCCCCACCACTCCCTACCCCCTAGCCTGGGCACTCGAGGGAGGTTGGCATGTGTGGAGTACTCATGATCGGTGCCTGGCTTCCAGAGCACAGGGCAGAAATGCAATCATTTGTTGTTTAAACGAGAAACAAATCGCCATGCCAATGATGGAGTGCCTGCCTGCTCCCTTCCCTCCATCCCTCTCTCCCTCCCTCCATCCCTCTCTCTCCCTCCCTTCATCCCTC